>NC_084739.1:68103570-68138570 GCF_033978785.1 Entelurus aequoreus
CAGGTGAAACATAGTAAACTACATATGAAACATGGTTAACTACAGGTGAAACATGGTGAACTACAGGTGAAACATGGTAAACTACAGGTGAAACAGTAACCTACAAGTGAAACATGGTAAACTACAAGTGAAACATGGTAAACTACAGGTGAAACATGGTAAACTACAGGTGAAACAGTAAACTACAGGTGAAACAGTAAACTACAAGTGAAACATGGTAAACTACAGGTGAAACATGGTAAACTACAGGTGAAACATGGTAAACTACAGGTGAAACAGTAAACTACAGGTGAAACAGTAAACTACAAGTGAAACATAGTAAACTACAGGTGAAACATGGTAAACTACAGGTGAAACATGGTAAACTACAGGTGAAACAGTAAACTACAAGTGAAACAGTAAACTACAGGTGAAACATGGTAAACTACAGGTGAAACATGATAAACTACAGGTGAAACATGGTAAACTACAGGTTAAACATGGTGAACTACAGGTAAAACATAGTAAACTACAGGTGAAACATAGTAAACTACAGGTGAAACAAAGTAAATTACAGGTGAAACATGGTAAACTACAGGTTAAACATGGTAAACTACAGGTGAAACATAGTAAACTACAGGTGAAATATAGTACATTACAGGTGAAACATGGTAAACTACAGGTTAAACATGGTAAACTACAGGTGAAACATAGTAAACTACAGGTGAAATATAGTAAATTACAGGTGAAACATGGTAAACTACAGGTGAAACATGGTAAACTACAGGTGAAACATGGTCAACTACATGTAAAACATGGTAAACTACAGGTGAAACATGGTAAACTACATGTGAAACATAGTAAACTACAGGTAAAACATAGTAAACTACAGGTGAAACAGTAAACTACAGGTGAAACATGGTAAAGTACAGGTGAAACATGGTAAACTGCAGGTTAAACATAGTAAACTACAGGTGAAACATGGTAAACTACAGGTGAAACAAAGTAAATTACACGTGAAACATACCATACCATACCATACCAACTTTACTAGTAAATTACACGTGAAACATAGTAAATTACACGTGAAACATAGTCAACTACAGGTGAAAAATGGTGAACTACAGGTGAAAAATGGTGAACTACAGGTGAAACATGGCAAACTACAGGTGAGGCAAGGTAAACTATAGGTGAAACATGGTCAACTACAGGTGAAACATAGTAAACTACAGGTGAAACATAGTAAACTACAGGTGAAACATGGTAAACTACAGGTGAAACATGGTAAAGTACAGGTGAAACATGGTAAACTACACATGAAACATGGTAAAGTACAGGTGAAACATGGTTAACTACAGGTGAAACATGGTAAACTACAGGTAAACTACATGCACTTTTCAAGATCTCTTTTTTTTTTGGACCTCAAATCGGAAGAACAACATTTGAATAAAAGATGGTGTTTCGAGTCAATGCGCCCCCTAGAGGGCAGAGACTGAATTACATGTGTTGTTAGGGCCATAAAAAACTACTTTTAATTCCAAATACTTCACCACTAAAATATATTTCATCAATCATCAATTAAATTGAACAAAACTATGATTAAAAGTCATGTTATTGATATGTTTGATACATGCTAACTACATGTGGACTACTCATGTATTACAACAATGTAATAATCACTAAAATAAATATTCCAAGTTACCTTAAATCCATCAAAAGATTCATGTTATATTTAATATTCATTAGCATAGTTTATTTACAATGACATGTCCAACATGACAATTGAATGCAATAATTACTAAAAAATAAATGAAATACCTCAAATGTATTATATTTTCAATATATTACATTATTTCATTCATGTTATGTTTAATATTCATCACCATATTAACTACATGCACACATCTTAATTAAAAAATATTACTAAAAATAAATAAAATTGTTTAAAGTGAAATACCTAAAAATAGGAATGATCTTCTAATACACTTTGAGTTATTATTCATGTTTACATTTGATTTACTGCCATAAATAATGGCGCATGACAAAACTCACTGCTGCCTCTAGTGGCCATAAAGAGCATGACTTTGCAATAAAGTTTGAGAGTGTGACTAAATCACAGACTAGTTCCTTGAAAAGACTAAATGATTGACTAGTTCATTGAAAAGACTAAATCACAGACTAGTTCCTTGAAAAGACTAAATGATGACTAGTTCCTTGAGAAGACTAAATCACAGACTAGTTCCTTGAGAAGACTAAATCACAGATTAGTTCCTTGAAAAGACTAAATCATTGACTAGTTCCTTGAGAAGACTAAATCACCGACTAGTACTTTGAAAAGACTAAATGATGACTAGTTCCTTGAAAAGACTAAATCACAGACTAGTTCCTTGAAAGACTAAATGATGACTACTTCCTTGAAAAGACTAAATCACCGACTAGTTCCTTGAAAAAACTAAATCACAGACTAGTTCCTTGAAAAGACTAAATCACAGATTAGTTCCTTGAAAAGACTAAATCACAGACTAGTTCCTTGAAAAGACTAAATCATTGACTAGTTCCTTGAGAAGACTAAATCACAGATTAGTTCCTTGAAAAGACTAAATGAGGACTAGTTCCTTGAAAAGACTAAATCACAGACTAGTTCCTTGAAAGACTAAATGATGACTACTTCCTTGAAAAGACTAAATCACCGACTAGTTCCTTGAAAAGACTAAATCACCGACTAGTTCCTTGAAAAGACTAAATCACAGACTAGTTCCTTGAGAAGACTAAATCACAGATTAATTCCTTGAAAAGACTAAATCATTGACTAGTTCCTTGAGAAGACTAAATCACTGACTAGTACTTTGAAAAGACTAAATGATGACTAGTTCCTTGAAAAGACTAAATCACAGACTAGTTCCTTGAAAGACTAAATGATGACTACTTCCTTGAAAAGACTAAATCACCGACTAGTTCCTTGAAAAAACTAAATCACAGACTAGTTCCTTGAAAAGACTAAATCACAGACTAGTTCCTTGAGAAGACTAAATCACAGATTAGTTCCTTGAAAAGACTAAATCATTGACTAGTTCCTTGAGAAGACTAAATCACCGACTAGTTCCTTGAAAGACTAAATGATGACTACTTCCTTGAAAAGACTAAATCACCGACTAGTTCCTTGAAAAGACTAAATCACCAACTAGTTCCTTGAAAAGACTAAATCACAGATTAGTTCCTTGAAAAGACTAAATCACAGAATAGTTCCTTGAAAAGAGTAAATAATTGACTAATTCCTTGAGAAGACTAAATCACAGATTAGTTCCTTGAAAAGACTAAATGATGACTAGTTCCTTGAAAAGACTAAATCACAGACTGGTTCCTTGAAAGACTAAATGATGACTACTTCCTTGAAAAGACTAAATCACCGACTAGTTCCTTGAAAAGACTAAATCACCGACTAGTTCCTTGAAAAGACTAAATCACAGACTAGTTCCTTGAGAAGACTAAATCACAGATTAATTCCTTGAAAAGACTAAATCATTGACTAGTTCCTTGAGAAGACTAAATCACCGACTAGTTCCTTGAAAGACTAAATGATGACTACTTCCTTGAAAAGACTAAATCACCGACTAGTTCCTTGAAAAGACTAAATCACCGACTAGTTCCTTGAAAAGACTAAATCACAGATTAGTTCCTTGAAAAGACTAAATCACAGACTAGTCCCTTGAAAAGACTAAATCACCGACTAGTTCCTTGAAAGACTAAATGATGACTACTTCCTTGAAAAGACTAAATCACCGACTAGTTCCTTGAAAAGACTAAATCACAGACTAGTTCCTTGAAAAGACTAAATCACAGACTAGTTCCTTGAGAAGACTAAATCACAGATTAATTCCTTGAAAAGACTAAATCATTGACTAGTTCCTTGAAAGACTAAATGATGACTACTTCCTTGAAAAGACTAAATCACAGACTAGTTCCTTGAAACACTAAATGATGACTACTTCCTTGAAAAGACTAAATCACCGACTAGTTCCTTGAAAAGACTAAATCACAGACTAGTTCCTTGAAAAGACTAAATCACCGACTAGTTCCTTGAAAAGACTAAATCACAGATTAGTTCCTTGAAAATACTAAATCACAGACTAGTTCCTTGAAAAGACTAAATCACAGACTAGTTCCTTGAGAAGACTAAATCACAGATTAGTTCCTTGAAAAGAGTAAATCATTGACTAGTTCCTTGAGAAGACTAAATCACCGACTAGTTCCTTGAAAGACTAAATGATGACTACTTCCTTGAAAAGACTAAATCACCGACAAGTTCCTTGAAAGACTAAATGATGACTACTTCCTTGAAAAGACTAAATCACCGAATAGTTCCTTGAAAAGACTAAATCACAGTTTAGTTCCTTGAAAAGACTAAATGATGACTAGTTCTTTGAAAAGACTAAATCACAGACTAGTTCCTTGAAAAGACTAAATCACATACTAGTTCCTTGAAAAGACTAAATCACAGACTAGTTCCTTGAAAAGACTAAATCACAGACTAGTTCCTTGAAAAGACTAAATGATGACTAGTTCCTTGAAAAGACTAAATCACAGACTAGTTCCTTGAAAGACTAAATGATGACTACTTCCTTGAAAAGACTAAATCACCGACTAGTTCCTTGAAAAGACTAAATCACAGTTTAGTTCCTTGAAAAGACTAAATGATGACTAGTTCTTTGAAAAGACTAAATCACAGACTAGTTCCTTGAAAAGACTAAATCACAGACTAGTTCCTTGAAAAGACTAAATCACAGACTAGTTCCTTGAGAAGACTAAATCACAGATTAGTTCCTTGAAAAGACTAAATGATGACTAGTTCCTTGAAAAGACTAAATCACAGACTAGTTCCTTGAAAAGACTAAATGATGACTAGTTCCTTGAAAAGACTAAATCACAGACTAGTTCCTTGAAAAGACTAAATCACAGACTAGTTCCTTGAAACGACTAAATGATGACTAGTTCCTTGAAAAGACTAAATCACCGACTAGTTCCTTGAAAAGACTAAATCACCGACTAGTACCTTGAAAAGACTAAATCACCGACTAGTTCCTTGAAAAGACTAAATCACCGACTAGTACTTTGAAAAGACTAAATGATGACTAGTTCCTTGAAAAGACTAAATCACAGACTAGTTCCTTGAAAGACTAAATGATGACTACTTCCTTGAAAAGACTAAATCACCGACTAGTTCCTTGAAAAGACTAAATCACAGTTTAGTTCCTTGAAAAGACTAAATGATGACTAGTTCTTTGAAAAGACTAAATCACCGACTAGTTCCTTGAAAAGACTAAATCACAGAATAGTTCCTTGAAAAGACTAAATGATGACTAGTTCCTTGAAAAGACTAAATCACAGACTAGTTCCTTGAAAGACTAAATGATGACTACTTCCTTGAAAAGACTAAATCACAGACTAGTTCCTTGAAAAGACTAAATCACAGTTTAGTTCCTTGAAAAGACTAAATGATGACTAGTTCTTTGAAAAGACTAAATCACAGACTAGTTCCTTGAAAAGACTAAATCACAGACTAGTTCCTTGAAAATACTAAATCACCGACTAGTTCCTTGAACAGACTAAATCACAGACTAGTTCCTTGAAAAGACTAAATGATGACTAGTTCTTTGAAAAGACTAAATCACCGACTAGTTCCTTGAAAAGAATAAATCACAGACTAGTTCCAAGAAAAGACTAAATGATGACTAGTTCCTTGAAAAGACTAAATCACAGACTAGTTCCTTGAAAAGACTAAATGATGACTAGTTCCTTGAAAAGACTAAATCACTGACTAGTTCCTTGAAAAGACTAAATCACAGACTAGTTCCAAGAAAAGACTAAATGATGATTAGTTCCTTGAAAAGACTAAATCACAGACTAGTTCCAAGAAAAGACTGAATGATGACTAGTTCCTTGAAAAGACTAAATCACAGACTAGTTCCTTGAAAAGACTAAATGATGACTAGTTCCTTGAAAAGACTAAATCACAGACTAGTTCCTTGAAAAGACTAAATGATGACTAGTTCCTTGAAAAGACTAAATCACAGACTAGTTCCTTGAAAAGACTAAATCACAGACTAGTTCCAAGAAAAGACTAAATGATGATTAGTTCCTTGAAAAGACTAAATCACAGACTAGTTCCAAGAAAAGACTAAATGATGATTAGTTCCTTGAAAAGACTAAATGATGACTAGTTCCTTGAAAAGACTAAATCACAGACTAGTTCCTTGAAAAGACTAAATGATGACTAGTTCCTTGAAAAGACTAAATGATGACTAGTTCCTTGAAAAGACTAAATCACCGACTAGTTCCTTGAAAAGACTAAATGATGATTAGTTCCTTGAAAAGACTAAATCACAGACTAGTTCCTTGAAAAGACTAAATGATGACTAGTTCCTTGAAAAGACTAAATGATGACTAGTTCCTTGAAAAGACTAAATCACCGACTAGTTCCTTGAAAAGACTAAATCACAGCTTAGTTCCAAGAAAAGACTAAATGATGACTAGTTCCTTGAAAAGACTAAATCACAGACTAGTTCCTTGAAAAGACTAAATCACAGACTAGTTCCTTGAAAAGACTAAATCACAGACTAGTTCCAAGAAAAGACTAAATGATGATTAGTTCCTTGAAAAGACTAAATCACAGACTAGTTCCAAGAAAAGACTAAATGATGATTAGTTCCTTGAAAAGACTAAATCACAGACTAGTTCCTTGAAAAGACTAAATGATGACTAGTTCCTTGAAAAGACTAAATCACAGACTAGTTCCTTGAAAAGACTAAATGATGACTAGTTCCTTGAAAAGACTAAATGATGACTAGTTCCTTGAAAAGACTAAATCACAGATTAGTTCCTTGAAAAGAATAAATCACAGACTACTTCCTTGAAAATACTAAATGATGACTAGTTCCTTGAAAAGACTAAATCACAGATTAGTTCCTTGAAAAGACTAAATGATGACTAGTTCCTTGAAAAGACTAAGTCACAGACTAGTTCCTTGAAAAGACTAAATGATGACTAGTTCCTTGAAAAGACTAAATCACAGACTAGTTCCTTGAAAAGACTAAATCACAGACTAGTTCCTTGAAAAGACTAAATCACAGACTAGTTCCTTGAAAAGAATAAATCACCGACTAGTTCCTTGAAAAGACTAAATCACAGACTAGTTCCTTGAAAAGACTAAATGATGACTAGTTCTTTGAAAAGACTAAATCACCGACTAGTTCCTTGAAAAGACTAAATCACAGACTAGTTCCTTGAAAAGACTAAATGATGACTAGTTCTTTGAAAAGACTAAATCACCGACTAGTTCCTTGAAAAGAATAAATCACAGACTAGTTCCAAGAAAAGACTAAATGATGACTAGTTCCTTGAAAAGACTAAATCACAGACTAGTTCCTTGAAAAGACTAAATGATGACTAGTTCTTTGAAAAGACTAAATCACCGACTAGTTCCTTGAAAAGAATAAATCACAGACTAGTTCCAAGAAAAGACTAAATGATGACTAGTTCCTTGAAAAGACTAAATCACAGACTAGTTCCTTGAAAAGACTAAATGATGACTAGTTCCTTGAAAAGACTAAATCACAGACTAGTTCCTTGAAAAGACTAAATCACAGACTAGTTCCTTGAAAAGACTAAATGATGACTAGTTCCTTGAAAAGACTAAATCACAGACTAGTGCCTTGAAAAGACTAAATGATGACTAGTTCCTTGAGAAGACTAAATCACAGACTAGTTCCTTGAGAAGACTAAATCACAGATTAGTTCCTTGAAAAGACTAAATCATTGACTAGTTCCTTGAGAAGACTAAATCACCGACTAGTACTTTGAAAAGACTAAATGATGACTAGTTCCTTGAAAAGACTAAATCACAGACTAGTTCCTTGAAAGACTAAATGATGACTACTTCCTTGAAAAGACTAAATCACCGACTAGTTCCTTGAAAAAACTAAATCACAGACTAGTTCCTTGAAAAGACTAAATCACAGACTAGTTCCTTGAGAAGACTAAATCACAGATTAGTTCCTTGAAAAGACTAAATCATTGACTAGTTCCTTGAGAAGACTAAATCACCGACTAGTTCCTTGAAAGACTAAATGATGACTACTTCCTTGAAAAGACTAAATCACCGACTAGTTCCTTGAAAAGACTAAATCACAGACTAGTTCCTTGAAAAGACTAAATCACAGATTAGTTCCTTGAAAAGACTAAATCACAGATTAATTCCTTGAAAAGACTAAATCATTGACTAGTTCCTTGAGAAGACTAAATCACAGATTAGTTCCTTGAAAAGACTAAATGAGGACTAGTTCCTTGAAAAGACTAAATCACAGACTAGTTCCTTGAAAGACTAAATGATGACTACTTCCTTGAAAAGACTAAATCACCGACTAGTTCCTTGAAAAGACTAAATCACCGACTAGTTCCTTGAAAAGACTAAATCACAGACTAGTTCCTTGAGAAGACTAAATCACAGATTAATTCCTTGAAAAGACTAAATCATTGACTAGTTCCTTGAGAAGACTAAATCACTGACTAGTACTTTGAAAAGACTAAATGATGACTAGTTCCTTGAAAAGACTAAATCACAGACTAGTTCCTTGAAAGACTAAATGATGACTACTTCCTTGAAAAGACTAAATCACCGACTAGTTCCTTGAAAAAACTAAATCACAGACTAGTTCCTTGAAAAGACTAAATCACAGACTACTTCCTTGAGAAGACTAAATCACAGATTAGTTCCTTGAAAAGACTAAATCATTGACTAGTTCCTTGAGAAGACTAAATCACTGACTAGTTCCTTGAAAGACTAAATGATGACTACTTCCTTGAAAAGACTAAATCACCGACTAGTTCCTTGAAAAGACTAAATCACCGACTAGTTCCTTGAAAAGACTAAATCACAGATTAGTTCCTTGAAAAGACTAAATCACAGAATAGTTCCTTGAAAAGAGTAAATAATTGACTAATTCCTTGAGAAGACTAAATCACAGATTAGTTCCTTGAAAAGACTAAATGATGACTAGTTCCTTGAAAAGACTAAATCACAGACTGGTTCCTTGAAAGACTAAATGATGACTACTTCCTTGAAAAGACTAAATCACCGACTAGTTCCTTGAAAAGACTAAATCACCGACTAGTTCCTTGAAAAGACTAAATCACAGACTAGTTCCTTGAGAAGACTAAATCACAGATTAATTCCTTGAAAAGACTAAATCATTGACTAGTTCCTTGAGAAGACTAAATCACCGACTAGTTCCTTGAAAGACTAAATGATGACTACTTCCTTGAAAAGACTAAATCACCGACTAGTTCCTTGAAAAGACTAAATCACAGACTAGTTCCTTGAAAAGACTAAATCACAGATTAGTTCCTTGAAAAGACTAAATCACAGACTAGTCCCTTGAAAAGACTAAATCACCGACTAGTTCCTTGAAAGACTAAATGATGACTACTTCCTTGAAAAGACTAAATCACCGACTAGTTCCTTGAAAAGACTAAATCACAGACTAGTTCCTTGAAAAGACTAAATCACAGACTAGTTCCTTGAGAAGACTAAATCACAGATTAATTCCTTGAAAAGACTAAATCATTGACTAGTTCCTTGAAAGACTAAATGATGACTACTTCCTTGAAAAGACTAAATCACAGACTAGTTCCTTGAAACACTAAATGATGACTACTTCCTTGAAAAGACTAAATCACCGACTAGTTCCTTGAAAAGACTAAATCACAGACTAGTTCCTTGAAAAGACTAAATCACCGACTAGTTCCTTGAAAAGACTAAATCACAGATTAGTTCCTTGAAAATACTAAATCACAGACTAGTTCCTTGAAAAGACTAAATCACAGACTAGTTCCTTGAGAAGACTAAATCACAGATTAGTTCCTTGAAAAGAGTAAATCATTGACTAGTTCCTTGAGAAGACTAAATCACCGACTAGTTCCTTGAAAGACTAAATGATGACTACTTCCTTGAAAAGACTAAATCACCGACTAGTTCCTTGAAAGACTAAATGATGACTACTTCCTTGAAAAGACTAAATCACCGAATAGTTCCTTGAAAAGACTAAATCACAGTTTAGTTCCTTGAAAAGACTAAATGATGACTAGTTCTTTGAAAAGACTAAATCACAGACTAGTTCCTTGAAAAGACTAAATCACATACTAGTTCCTTGAAAAGACTAAATCACAGACTAGTTCCTTGAAAAGACTAAATCACAGACTAGTTCCTTGAAAAGACTAAATGATGACTAGTTCCTTGAAAAGACTAAATCACAGACTAGTTCCTTGAAAGACTAAATGATGACTACTTCCTTGAAAAGACTAAATCACCGACTAGTTCCTTGAAAAGACTAAATCACAGTTTAGTTCCTTGAAAAGACTAAATGATGACTAGTTCTTTGAAAAGACTAAATCACAGACTAGTTCCTTGAAAAGACTAAATCACAGACTAGTTCCTTGAAAAGACTAAATGATGACTAGTTCCTTGAAAAGACTAAATCACAGATTAGTTCCTTGAAAAGACTAAATGATGACTAGTTCCTTGAAAAGACTAAATCACAGACTAGTTCCTTGAAAAGACTAAATGATGACTAGTTCCTTGAAAAGACTAAATCACAGACTAGTTCCTTGAAAAGACTAAATCACAGACTAGTTCCTTGAAACGACTAAATGATGACTAGTTCCTTGAAAAGACTAAATCACCGACTAGTTCCTTGAAAAGACTAAATCACCGACTAGTACCTTGAAAAGACTAAATCACCGACTAGTTCCTTGAAAAGACTAAATCACCGACTAGTACCTTGAAAAGACTAAATCAACGACTAGTTCCTTGAAAAGACTAAATCACCGACTAGTTCCTTGAAAAGACTAAATCACCGACTAGTACCTTGAAAAGACTAAATCACCGACTAGTTCCTTGAAAAGACTAAATCACCGACTAGTTCCTTGAAAAGACTAAATCACTGACTAGTTCCTTGAAAAGACTAAATCACAGTTTAGTTCCTTGAAAAGACTAAATGATGACTAGTTCTTTGAAAAGACTAAATCACAGACTAGTTCCTTGAAAAGACTAAATCACCGACTAGTTCCTTGAAAAGACTAAATCACAGACTAGTTCCTTGAAAAGACTAAATCACAGACTAGTTCCTTGAAAAGACTAAATGATGACTACTTCCTTGAAAAGACTAAATCACCGACTAGTTCCTTGAAAAGACTAAATGATGACTACTTCCTTGAAAAGACTAAATCACCGACTAGTTCCTTGAAAAGACTAAATGATGACTACTTCCTTGAAAAGACTAAATCACCGACTAGTAGGAAGTTGTCTATCGCACTCCAACATTTCTTCCAGTTGAGTTTCACCCGCTGCAGTTTAGTGCAGCTTTATATTGAGCAATTACTGACGGCTGGACGATGAAACGACACAGTTCATATTTCCAAATCAGCATTCATCAAATGTAACGAGGCGGAAGTAGTGGCAGGGGTGGAGAACAAGATAAGAAGACATCAAGAAGAACAAGAAAAAAATGTTTTTTTTTCTCACAGCAGGTGGCGTCTCCCAGAAAGAGTGAGGTAGACACTATGGAGCACGCCCGTATATAAGCCACACCCACTCAATTTTAGAAGAAAAACATATTTTCTATATATTAGCTGCAGATATATACTTGTTGTGAAATGAGTTGTTTACATATAAATATTTAGTAAATGTTTATTTACATAACTTAAATGTTTTCAAACAGTGTCTGTAACAGGGCAGTAAAGCGGCTGATCAAACAAAACAGAAGTCATCGCCACGGTGACGTTTTGGTGAATTTAGGACAATGAAACAACACAAAAAGAATGCCACAGTAAGTTAATAACACTAACACAGACACTCGTTAACATGTTAGCATATTAGCTAATGCTAACGACCCTAGCTCGATTACATTAAGATAGCACGTACAAATATGCATGGAAACACTCCTACTGACATCACACACGGTACGCTTTAGTAAGTATGAATTGTTTTAGTTGTATTGTAAAACTTAAACGTTGTTCGGAGTAACGAATGCAGAATACATAAGAGTAGAAACGTTATGGACGGCAAGAAGACAGAACGGCTCAGGTTGAAAGCAGAAAAACTAAAAAAATGGCGCCATAGCACAAACACTAACACACCTTTTCAGTGTCTAACGATAGCTATTTGTTGAATTATGGCCGTTAGCAAAGAAAAGGTAATAACACTAAAACATTTGTTAACATATTAGCTAATGCTAACGACCCTAGCACGATTACATTAAGATAGCACGTACAAATATGCATGAAGACACTCCTACTGACATCACACACGGGACGCTTTATTAAGTAGGAATTGTTTTAGTTATATTGTAAAACTTCAACATTGCTTGGAGTAACAAACGCAGAATCCATAAGAGTAGAAACGTTATGGACGGTTAAGAAGTTAGAACGGCTCAGGTTGAAAGCAAAAAACCAAAAAATGGCGCCATAGCACAAACACTAACACACCTTTTCAGCGTCTATTGATAACTATTTGTGGAATTATGGCCGTCAGCAAAGAAAAGGTAATAACACTAAAACATTTGTTAACATATTAGCTAATGCTAACGACCCTAGCTCGATTACATTAAGATAGCACGTACAAATATGCATGAAGACACTCCTACAGACATTACACACGGGACGCTTTATTAAGTAGGAATTGTTTTAGTTATATTGTAAAACTTAAACGTTGTTCGGAGTAACGAATGCAGAATACATAAGAGTAGAAACGTTATGGACGGCAAGAAGACAGAACGGCTCAGGTTGAAAGCAAAAAACCAAAAAATGGCGCCATAGCACAAACACTAACACACCTTTTCAGCGTCTATTGATAACTATTTGTGGAATTATGGCCGTCAGCAAAGAAAAGGTAATAACACTAAAACATTTGTTAACATATTAGCTAATGCTAACGACCCTAGCTCGATTACATTAAGATAGCACGTACAAATATGCATGAAGACACTCCTACTGACATCACACACGGGACGCTTTATTAAGTAGGAATTGTTTTAGTCATATTGTAAAACTTCAACATTGCTTGGAGTAACAAACGCAGAATCCATAAGAGTAGAAACGTTATGGACGGTTAAGAAGTTAGAACGGCTCAGGTTGAAAGCAAAAAACCAAAAAATGGCGCCACGGCACAAACACTAACACACCTTTTCAGCGTCTATTAATAACTATTTGTTGAATTATGGCCATCAGCAAAGAAAAGGTAATAACACTAAAACATTTGTTAACATATTAGCTAATGCTAACGACCCTAGCTCGATTACATTAAGATAGCACGTACAAATATGCATGAAGACACTCCTACAGACATTACACACGGGACGCTTTATTAAGTAGGAATTGTTTTAGTTACATTGTAAAACTTAAACGTTGTTCGGAGTAACGAATGCAGAATACATAAGAGTAGAAACGTTATGGACGGCAAGAAGTTAGAACGGCTCAGGTTGAAAGCAGAAAACCAAAAGATGGCGCCATGGCACAAACACTAACACACCTTTTCAGCGTCTATTGATAACTATTTGTTGAATTATGGCCGTTAGCAAAGAAAAGGTAATAACACTAAAACATTTGTTAACATATTAGCTAATGCTAACGACCCTAGCTCGATTACATGCATTATATGCATGGAGACACTCCTACTGACATCACACATGGGACGGGTTATTCAGTATGAATTGTTTTAGTTATATTGTAAAACTTAAACATTGCTTGGAGTAACAAACGCAGAATCCATAAGAGTAGAAACGTTATGGACGGCAAGAAGACAGAAATGCTCTGGTTGAAAGCAGAAAACTTGTCCTAAAATGGCGCCACGGCACAAACACTAACACACCTTTTCAGCGTCTATTAATAACTATTTGTTGAATTATGGCCGTCAGCAAAGAAACATCCATAAATTAGCCACACCAATTTACAAGCCGCGTGGTTCAAAGCGTAGCAAAATAGTCCGGAACTGACAATAATTGCACAGGTAGTCTCGGCTTTCGAGCCCCTACACCCTTGGAGGAGCGTTGCCACGTCCCGGAGAGGAAAACCAAGCTGACCAGGAAGATGTCAGATGTTCTCATTTGGTTCCAAACTTCCACCAACCAGTGACTTCTTTCTTCTGCTCTCGGAAAAAGTCATCGACCACAAATTGGTTGTTTTGATTTCGGGAGACCTTCGCAGTTGATACATTTTTTTTCCCCACCAAGAAGTGATTGGGAGAAGCAACATCCGGAATATTCCACTTGATCTCTCATTTTGCACTCTCCCAGCTGTCACCTCGGCCCGGGCCCGCGCACATTTTGCTCAATTACCAGACCCGTGTTGTGCTGAGGCGGGAGGGGCCTCCTCGGCCGGATCCAGATCCGCTGATGCGGAGTGACGCTTGGCGTAAAGTGCCCTCGCAGAAATGGCACAGAGGTGGAAAAGTGTCAAGTCCATCAGACGGCCGAGGAGACGCCCCTTCAAGTCTGCTTAGCGCGTCTCGCCGTCTTTGGCGTGCACACGTGGTGTGACAGGAGGACTCACTCGTCCATGACCTTGGCTGTCCGGGTCAGGATGTGTCAGCACCTGTGTGGCACTGGAATGTGTCTTCTGGAAACAAACTTGAGGCCTTCAGGAAACTCCAAAGTAGTACAGAAGTATGAGGTCAGGACACATTTGTGCGACATTTCAATGTTTCCCGAGTAATGATATCAACGTTCAAGGTTTGATGATACCTTGATTAATCAGGTTGAAGCACCAAACTATCTATTAAACAATCTATTAAATCAGGCAGAGACAGAGTTCAATTTTGCTCATGAGGAGAACGCATGGAGCTGCACACTCAGTTACAGTTCCACCCTACGCTCTGAGGAACAGCCCACGCGCTCCTCTATTTATTCAGGTTAGGAGTTCCCTAGTTACATCGCTGAGGCTGCTTCTAAAGGGAGGAGTCACACGTTATGCCAGCAGCTCCAGTATGCACAATACGTGATTATTCAGTGTGGGGCGCGGTCTTTCTGACGTCACTTCCTGTGTGGGGTGCGGTCTTTCTGGCGTCACTTCCTGTGTGGGGTGCGGTCTTTCTGGCGTCACTTCCTGTGTGGGGCGCGGTCTTTCTGGCGTCACTTCCTGTGTGGGGCGCATTCTTTCTGGCGTCACTTCCTGTGTGGGGCGCAGTCTTACTGGTGTCACTTCCTGTGTGGGGCGCAATCTTTCTGACGTCACTTCCTGTGTGGGTCGCGGTCTTTCTGGCGTCACTTCCTGTGTGGAGCGCTGTCTTTCTGACGTCACTTCCTGTGTGGGGTGCGGTCTTTCTGGCGTCACTTCCTGTGTGGGGCGCGGTCTTTCTGGCGTCACTTCCTGTGTGGGGCGCGGCCTTTCTGGCGTTACTTCCTGTGTGGGGCGCGGTCTTTCTAGGGTAACTTCCTGTGTGGGGCGCTGTCTTTCTGGCATCACTTACTGTGTGGGGCGCGGTCTTACTGGCGTCACTTCCTGTGTGGGGCGCGGTCTTTCTAGGGTAACTTCCTGTGTGGGGCGCGGTCTTTCTGGCGTCACTTCCTGTGTGGGGCGCGGTCTTTCTGGCATCACTTCCTGTGTGGGGCGCGGTCTTACTGGTGTCACTTCCTGTGTGGGGCGCGATCTTTCTGATGTCACTTCCTGTGTGGGGCGCGGTCTTTCTGGTGTCACTTCCTGTGTGGGACGCGGCCTTTCTGGTGTCACTTCCTGTGTGGGGCGCGATATTTCTGACGTCACTTCCTGTGTGGGGCGCGGTCTTTCTGGTGTCACTTCCTGTGTGGGGCGCGGTCTTTCTGACGTCACTTCCTGTGTGGGGTGCGGTCTTTCTGGCGTCACTTCCTGTGTGGGGCGCGGTCTTTCTGACGTCACTTCCTGTGTGGGGCGCGGTCTTTCTGGCGTCACTTCCTGTGTGGGGCGCGGCCTTTCTGGCGTCACTTCCTGTGTGGGGCGCGGTCTTTCTGACGTCACTTCCTGTGTGGGGCGCGGCCTTTCTGGCGTTACTTCCTGTGTGGGGCGCGGTCTTACTGGCGTCACTTCCTGTGTGGGGCGCGGTCTTTCTGACGTCACTTCCTGTGTGGGGTGCTGTCTGTCTGGCGTCACTTCCTGTGTGGAGCGCGGTCTTTCTGGCGTCACTTCCTGTGTGGGGCTCTGTCTTTCTGGCATCACTTCCTGTGTGGGGCGCGGTCTTACTGGTGTCACTTCCTGTGTGGGGCGCGATCTTTCTGACGTCACTTCCTGTGTGGGGCGCGATCTTTCTGACGTCACTTCCTGTGTGGGGCGCGGTCTTTCTGACGTCACTTCCTGTGTGGGGTGCGGTCTTTCTGGCGTCACTTCCTGTGTGGAGCGCGGTCTTTCTGGCGTCACTTCCTGTGTGGGGCGCGGTCTTACTGGTGTCACTTCCTGTGTGGGGCGCGATCTTTCTGACGTCACTTCCTGTGTGGGGCGCGATCTTTCTGACGTCACTTCCTGTGTGGGGCGCGGTCTTTCTGGTGTCACTTCCTGTGTGGGGCGCGGCCTTTCTGGCGTCACTTCCTGTGTGGGGTGCGGCCTTTCTGGCGTTACTTCCTGTGTGTGGCGCAGTCTTATTGGCGTCACTTCCTGTGTGGGGCGCGGTCTTTCTAGGGTAACTTCCTGTGTGGGGCATGGCCTTTCTGGCGTCACTACCTGTGTGGGGTGCGGTCTTTCTGGCGTTACTTCCTGTGTGGGGTGCGGCCTTTCTGGCGTCACTTCCTGTGTGGGGCGCATTCTTTCTGGCGTCACTTCCTGTGTGGGGCGCAGTTTTACTGGTGTCACTTCCTGTGTGGGGCGCAATCTTTCTGACGTCACTTCCTGTGTGGGGCGCGGTCTTTCTGGTGTCACTTCCTGTGTGGGGCGCGGCCTTTCTGGCGTCACTTCCTGTGTGGGGTGCGGCCTTTCTGGCGTTACTTCCTGTGTGTGGCGCAGTCTTATTGGCGTCACTTCCTGTGTGGGGCGCGGTCTTTCTAGGGTAACTTCCTGTGTGGGGCATGGCCTTTCTGGCGTCACTACCTGTGTGGGGTGCGGTCTTTCTGGCGTTACTTCCTGTGTGGGGTGCGGCCTTTCTGGCGTCACTTCCTGTGTGGGGCGCATTCTTTCTGGCGTCACTTCCTGTGTGGGGCGCAGTTTTACTGGTGTCACTTCCTGTGTGGGGCGCAATCTTTCTGACGTCACTTCCTGTGTGGGGTGCGGTCTTTCTGGCGTCACTTCCTGTGTGGGGTGCGGTCTTTGTGGCGTCACTTCCTGTGTGGGGCTCTGTCTTTCTGGCGTCACTTCCTGTGTGGGGCGTGGTCTTACTGGTGTCACTTCCTGTGTGGGGCGCGATCTTTCTGACGTCACTTCCTGTGTGGGGCGCGGTCTTTCTGGCGTCAGTTCCTGTGTGGGGTGCGGTCTTTCTGGCGTCACTTCCTGTGTGGGCCGCGGTCTTTCTGACGTCACTTCCTGTGTGGGGTGCGGTCTTTCTCCAACACTTCGTCTCCGAACTCAGTTTGTAAACGATCGATGAGTCCATGCAAAGCTAAGAGCCGGAGATTCAAGAAATAGACGGCGCACTTACCCGTGTAAAAAATTATATTCACCTTAAACGATGGGTTAGTGTCAGGTTCAAACACCGAACTATCTATTAAATAAGACAAGAAGCAAGGAATCAGGCAGAGACAGAGTTTAATTTTGCTCATGAGGAGAAATGTTTGGGGCTGCACACTCAGTTACTGTCTCCCACCACACTCTAAGGTACAGCCCCCGCGCTCCTCTATTTATTCAGGAGTTCCCTAGTTAACATCACTGAGGCTGCGTCTAAAGGGAGGAGTCACACATATCATGCGAGCAGCTCGGCACGCACAATACGTGATTATTCAGAACGGAGGGCCTTGTGATTTCGCCCTGTCTCTGCTTTGTCTGCTTGCTGTCGTCTTATCTTCATTGAGGTGCTTGAAGTCCGTCCTTGGCTGTTTAGCAGCCAGCGTCTGGAAACGGAAACTGCTGCTGCGAGGCAACTTGCCGTGGAAGATAACAAGTTGTGTGCCTTTGCACGGATAGAAAAGTACAACTTGAGCACAATTGATGATAACTATAGCAACGGCCTTTAAGCATAAGAGTTGTGTGATAACTTATATATAATAATTCTAACAGTTAGTGTGGCTGAAACGGGACTTAGGCTAAATAATGATTATTTTAAGGAGTTATCCGGCTTATTGTAGACTGGGCCTGACTTTTGTTTCACGAGGTGATGCCTGGGGGAGGTTTTCAATCACTTTTAACCTTAATCTATTATATTTTCAGTTGAATTTGTCAGGTTCAAACACTGATGACATCTATTAAACAGACAAAGAAGCAAGGAATTCAACAGAGACAGAATTCAATATAGCTCGATTGAGGAGAAACGTCTGGACTGTACTCTTTGTGCGCTCTGACCAAAGATTGTACGCCTCCTCTTTTATTTGGACTTTCCCTGATTACATGGCAACAGCTGTTTCCAAAGGGACGGGGGTCGTAAACAGCCGCTGCCTTTGGTTACAAAACAGTTCCAAGAAAAGGTGCCTGGAGGGGGGCGGGGGGGTCAGGTCCTGCTTCCTCTCTGTTTTGTAGATCTCGGGTCAAGAGAAAATCTTCCTGTGGATTACAACACATCAAAGAAACTGACACCTTCATGTCGCTTCCCATCCTACACAGTGAAGTTTTACAAGCCAAAAGATATCTTTTGTCTGCTTGCCGGGAACTCATTGAAACACAAAGTTTTGTGATTACTTAGATACAATTATTTTGACTGTATTAAATTGTTTTTTTTTATTCGAGTCTTGATAAAAACAGTAAATGAAATGGATGCCCTTCAGGCACCTTTTCTTTGAACTGTTTTGTAACCAAAGGCAGCGGCTGTTTACGACCCCCCGTCCCTTTGGAAACAGCTGTTGCCATGTAATCAGGGAAAGTCCAAATAAAAGAGGAGGCGTACAATCTTTGGTCAGAGCGTGGTGAGACTGTGCAAAGAGTACAGCCCAGACGTTTCTCCTCGAATTCTGTCTCTGTTTCATTCCTTGCTTCTTGTCTGTTTAATAGATGTCATGAGTGTTTGAACAGGGGGGTGATCAAGGGTGACGGGTCAAATGCAGAGAATAATTTCGCCACACCTAATGTGTGTGTGTGTGACAATCATTGGGGCTTGTAGAACTGGGATTCAGACCAGGACCAAAGAGTCGGAGCCGGACTCAACGGTGTGATCTTTTCCACACAAAAAAAATATTCAAAAATTCACCACACGCGATCTCAGGGTTAGCGCCCGCAGCCCGCGCCAAGTGGCCGCTGCTGCGTCGGGCGGCGGGGGAAAAAAGGATTACCTGTCGACCGCGGCGCGTTTTAATACACGCTGCCTTTTTTTTGGTGCGTGGTGGGCTTTAAGTGCGAGGCGGCGGGCGCGTGAGAGGGATGGCGTGAAGTGATGCAGAGAGACGAGGCGAAGTCGTTCCTCCTCAAATATTTATGGCCGCAGGGCCGGCGACCGTATTTGCCTAACTTTTCGCACTCCTGCTCTGCAGCCGTTTAATGACGTCGTCCCATCCAGCTGCTGCTTGTCTTGGGCTTTAAAACTTTTGTCGTGACAGAGCGAGTGTGCACGGGGAGGCCAGGCCAACACCGTGATGGGAGCAAATCATGTGGCTTGTGACGAGTAAAAGGGTCTGATTCCTTTTGACCGCCTTGCTTTTACACCTTTGACAAGCAGCGAACCAGCTAACAAGACCTGAGTACAGAATAGCAGTCTTACAGACTCATATAACTTGGTGTTTGACACAAGCTAACTGGTAGCATGCTAACGTTAGCATTCTAGGATGCTAACTTTTTTTTAGCCAATTTTGCAGCCAAAAGCCTCCGACTCATATAACTTGGTGTTTGACACAAGCTAACTGGTAGCATGCTAACGTTAGCATTCTAGGATGCTAACTTTTTTTTTTGCCAATTTTCCAGCCAAAAGCCTCAGACTCATATAACTTGGTGTTTGACACAAGCTAACTGGTAGCATGCTAACGTTAGCATTCTAGGATGCTAACTTTTGTTTAGCCAATTTTGCAGCCAAAAGCCTCCGACTCATATAACTTGGTGTTTGATACAATCAAACTGTTAGCATGCTAACGTTAGCATTCTAGGATGCCAACTTTTTTGCCAATTTTGCAGCCAAAAGCCTCTGACTCATATAACTTGGTGTTTGACACATTAAAACTGTTAGCATGCTAACGTTAGCATTCTAGGATGCGAACTTTTTTTTTTTGCCAATTTTCCAGCCAAAAGCCTCCGACTCATATAACTTGGTGTTTGACACATTCAAACTGTTAGCATGCTAACGTTAGCATTCTAGGATGCTAACTTTTTTTTTAACCAATTTTGCAGCCAAAAGCCCCAGACTCATATAACTTGGTGTTTGACACAAGCTAACTGGTAGCATGCTAACGTTAGCATTCTAGGATGCTACCTTTTTTTAGCCAATTTTGCAGCCAAAACATTCTAGGATGCTAACTTTTTTTAGCCAATTTTGCAGCCAAAAGCCTCTGACTCATATAACTTGGTGTTTGATACAATCAAACTGTTAGCATGCTAACATTAGCATTCTGGGATGCTAACTTTTTTTTAACCAATTTTGCAGTCAAAACATTCTAGGATGCTAACTTTTTGGCCAATTTTGCAGCCAAAAGCCTCAGACTCATATAACTTGGTGTTTGACACATTCAAACTGTTAGCATGCTAACGTTAGCATTCTAGGATGCTAACTTTTTTTAGCCAATTTTGCAGCCAAAAGCCCCAGACTTATATAACTTGGTGTTTGACACATTCAAACTGTTAGCATGCCAACGTTAGCATTCTAGGATGCTAACTTTGTTTAGCCAATTTTGCAGCCAAAAGCCTCTGACTCATATAACTTGGTGTTTGACACATTCAAACTGTTAGCATGCTAACGTTAGCATTCTAGGATGCTAACTTTGTTTAGCCAATTTTGCAGCCAAAAGCCTCTGACTCATATAACTTGGTGTTTGACACATTCAAACTGTTAGCATGCTATCGTTAGCATTCTAGGATGCTAACTTTTTTTTAGCCAATTTTGCAGCCAAAAGCCTGAGACTCATATAACTTGGTGTTTGATACAATCAAACTGTTAGCATGCTAACGTTAGCATTCTAGGATGCTAACTTTTTTTAGCCAATTTTGCAGCCAAAACATTCTAGGATGCTAACTTTTTCAGCCAATTTTGCAGCCAAAAGCCTCAGACTCATATAACTTGGTGTTTGATACAATCAAACTGTTAGCATGCTAACATTAGCATTCTAGGATGCTAACTTTTTTTAGCCAATTTTGCAGCCAAAAGCCTCAGACTCATACAACTTGGTGTTTGATACAATCAAACTGCTAGCATGCTAACATTAGCATTCTGGGATGCTACCTTTTTTTAGCCAATTTTGCAGCCAAAACATTCTAGGATGCTAACTTTTTTAGCCAATGTTGCAGCCAAAATCCTCAGACTCATATAACTTGGTGTTTGACACAAGCTAACTGTTAGCATGCTAAAGTTAGCATTCTAGGATGCTAACTTTTTTTTTTGCCAATTTTGCAGCCAAAAGCCTCCGACTCATATAACTTGGTGTTTGACACATTCAAACTGTTAGCATGCTAACGTTAGCATTCTAGGATGCTAACTTTTTTTTTAGCCAATTTTGCAGCCAAAAGCCCCAGACTCATATAACTTGGTGTTTGACACAAGCTAACTGGTAGCATGCTAACGTTAGCATTCTAGGATGCTACCTTTTTTTAGCCAATTTTGCAGCCAAAACATTCTAGGATGCTAACTTTTTTTAGCCAATTTTGCAGCCAAAAGCCTCGGACTCATATAACTTGGTGTTTGATACAATCAAACTGTTAGCATGCTAACATTAGCATTCTGGGATGCTACCTTTTTTTAGCCAATTTTGCAGCCAAAACATTCTAGGATGCTAACTTTTTTAGCCAATGTTGCAGCCAAAATCCTCAGACTCATATAACTTGGTGTTTGACACAAGCTAACTGTTAGCATGCTAAAGTTAGCATTCTAGGATGCTAACTTTTTTTTTTGCCAATTTTGCAGCCAAAAGCCTCTGACTCATATAACTTGGTGTTTGACACATTCAAACTGTTAGCATGCTAACGTTAACATTCTAGGATGCTAACTTTTTTTTAACCAATTTTGCAGTCAAAACATTCTAGGATGCTAACTTTTTGGCCAATTTTGCAGCCAAAAGCCTCAGACTCATATAACTTGGTGTTTGACACATTCAAACTGTTAGCATGCTAACATTAGCATTCTAGGATGCTAACTTTTTTTTAGCCAATTTTGCAGCCAAAAGCCCCAGACTTATATAACTTGGTGTTTGACACATTCAAACTGTTAGCATGCCAACGTTAGCATTCTAGGATGCTAACTTTGTTTAGCCAATTTTGCAGCCAAAAGCCTCTGACTCATATAACTTGGTGTTTGACACATTCAAACTGTTAGCATGCTAATGTTAGCATTCTAGGATGCTAACTTTGTTTAGCCAATTTTGCAGCCAAAAGCCTCTGACTCATATAACTTGGTGTTTGACACATTCAAACTGTTAGCATGCTATCGTTAGCATTCTAGGATGCTAACTTTTTTTTAGCCAATTTTGCAGCCAAAAGCCTGAGACTCATATAACTTGGTGTTTGATACAATCAAACTGTTAGCATGCTAACGTTAGCATTCTAGGATGCTAACTTTTTTTTAACCAATTTTGCAGCCAAAACATTCTAGGATGCTAACTTTTTTAGCCAATTTTGCAGCCAAAAGCCTCAGACTCATATAACTTGGTGTTTGACACATTCAAACTGTTAGCATGCTAACGTTAACATTCTAAGATGCTAACTTTTTTTTAAACCAATTTTGCAGCCAAAACATTCTAGGATGCTAACTTTTTTGCCAATTTTGCAGCCAAAAGCCTCTGACTCATATAACTTGGTGTTTGACACATTCAAACTGTTAGCATGCTAACGTTAGCATTCCAGGATGCTAACTTTTTTTTTGCCAATTTTGCAGCCAAAAGCCTCAGACTCATATAACTTGGTGTTTGATACAATCAAACTGTTAGCATGCTAACGTTAGCATTCTAGGATGCTAATTTTTTTTTAGCCAATTTTCCAGCCAAAAGCCTCTGACTCATATAACTTGGTGTTGGACACATTCAAACTGTTAGCATGCTAAAATTACCTTACTGGAATGCTAACTTTATAGTGATAATTTTTTTGGACACTTTTCTAGCCGAACACCTCAATGTCATATGACTTGGTACTTGCCACATGCTAACTGTTAGCATGCTAACAATAGAAATCTAGGATGCTAACTTTTTATCCTATAAATGTACTAATATGAACACAATACACATTTTATAGAACATAATTGTAGTTTCGCACGCACAGAAATACGTAAAATACACATAAATGATGAATGAAGTGAATAATTGAACATTTATCATAACACTTGGTGAGGGCAGACTTACGATAATGCTTTTTTCCATCAAAGTGCTGGAATTCGCAACTTTTTTTGGCCTTTTGAAGACTAAATTGTACAAAAAGTGAAGCAGAAAAAAAATGTCAATCCTATAAATGTACTAATATGAACACAATACACATTTTATAGAACATAATTGTAGTTTTGCACGCACAGAAATACGTAAAATACACATAAATGATGAATGAAGTGAATAATGGAACATTTATCATAACACTTGTTGGTGAGGGCAGACTTACGATAATGCTTTTTTCCATCAAAGTGCTGGCACTCGCAACTTTTTTTGGCCTTTTGAAGACTAAATTGTACAAAAAGTGAAGCAGAAAAAAAATGTCAATCCTATAAATGTACTAATATGAACACAATACACATTTTATAGAACGTGATTGTAGTTTCGCACGCACAAAAATACGTAAAATACACATAAATGATGACTGAAGTGAATAATGGAACATTTATCATAACACTTGTTGGTGAGGGCAGACTTACGATAATGCTTTTTTCCATCAAAGTGCTGGCACTCGCAACTTTTTTTGGCCTTTTGAAGACTAAATTGTACAAAAAGTGAAGCAGAAAAAAAATGTCAATCCTATAAATGTACTAATATGAACACAATACACATTTTATAGAACATAATTGTAGTTTTGCACGCACAAAAATATGTAAAATACACATAAATGAATGAAGTGAATAATGGAACATTTATCATAACACTTGTTGGTGAGGGCAGACTTACGATAATGCTTTTTTCCATCTAAGTGCTGGCACTCGCAACTTTTTTTGGCCTTTTGAAGACTAAATTGTACAAAAAGTGAAGCAGAAAAAAAATGTCAATCCTATAAATGTACTAATATGAACACAATACACATTTTATAGAACATAATTGTAGTTTTGCACGCACAAAAGTACGTAAAATACACATAAATGATGAATGAAGTGAATAATGGAAAATTTATCATAACACTTGCTGGTGAGGGCAGACCTCGTGGTTAGAGTGTCCGCCCTGAGATGGGTAGGTCGTGGGTTCAAACCCCGGCCGAGTCATACCAAAGACTATAAAAATGGGAGCCATTACCTCCCTGCTTGGCACTCAGCATCAAGGGTTGGAATTGGGGGTTGAATCACCCAAAAATGATTCCCGGGCGAGGCCACCGCTGCTGCTCACTGCTCCCCTCACCTCCCAGGGGGTGATCAAGTGTGATGGGTCAAATGCAGATTGCAAATTTTTGCAAAATGCAAAATTTGGCCACACGTAGTGCGTGTGTGAGACCATCCTTGGTACTTGAACTTAACTTACGATAATGCTTTTCCCGTCAAAGTGCTGGCACTCGCAGCTTTTTTTGGCCCATGTTTTTACCCATCAATCTATTTTTTTTATTACCACTTGATCGTTCTGAAATCAAACCGTATCTCTTTTCAAATAAAAACACACCGTACTACTTGACTTTTTTGTTGTTGTTGCATTGAACACAATTTGTCTTGGAAACAGGAGTTCAGAACATTCAGGTTGTCCCCGCTGGCTAAAAGGCTGTTATCTTCATGGTCAAAGCACTCGGGTGCCACCGTCACATAAACCTCTCGTTTGGCTCCACTTTGTTCCTCCTGACCTTTAAGCCCCCTGCTGGACGATAAAAGAAGACTTCAGCGCCATCTGTCCGTCCTTCATGGCGACTTTACGGCCCGCCGCCGCGCTGGATGTTTATTCAGCAACACACTCAGGAGGAGGATAAAAGTGGTGGGCTGCACCAGGAATATGAATACGTAAATGTGTTCAATTAATTATGGCGCTACACGCGGAACTTCATTTGTCTTGAAGAGTTGATACTGACAGCTGGAAATAGTCTGTTCCAATATCAATCTAGGAGTCCTGCTTCACGCTATTGCCTTTTTTAATTCTACATACAAAACCCCGGAATCAAATATATTCAATTGAATAGACTGCAAAGACAAGATATTTCATGTTCACACTGAGAAACTTTGTTATTTTTTTGGCAAATATTAGCTCATTTGGGATTTGATGCAAAAAAGCTGGCACAAGTGGCAAAAAAGAGTGAGAAAGTGGAGGAATGCTCGTCAAAGACTTATTCGGAACGTCCCACAGGTGAGCGGGCGAATTGGGAACGGGTGGGTGCCATGATTGGGTATAAAAGCAGCTTCCAGTCGTTCACGAACAAGGACGGGGGCGAGGGTCACCACTTTGTCGACAAATGCCTGAGCAAATTGTTGAAGAACAACATTTCTCAACCAGGAATTTAGGGATTTCACCATCTACGCTCCGTGATATCGTCAAAAGGTTCAGAGAATGTGGAGAAATCCCTGCACGTAAGCCATGATATTACACACCTTGGATCCCTCAGGCGCTACTGCATCAAAAACCCACATCAGTGTGTAAAGGATATCACCACACGGGCTCAGAAAACCACTGTCAGTAACTACAGTCGGTCGCTACATCTGTAAGTGCAAGTTAAAACTCTACCATGCAAAGCCACAGCCATTTATCAACAACACCCAGAAACGCCGCCGGCTTCGCTGGGGCCCCGAGCTCATCTAAGATGGACTGATGCAAAGTGGAAAAGTGTTCTGTGGTTCTGACGAGTCCACATTTCAAATGGTTTTTGGAAACGGTGGACATGGTGTCCACCGACTGTTCTAGGGTGAAAGTGTCAAAGTCAGCATGTGTGATGGTATGGGGGTGTATTAGTGGTCAAGGCATTGGTAACTTACACATCTGTGAAGGCACCATTCATGCTGAAAGGTACATACAGCTTTTGGAGCATCCAAGCAACGTTATCATGGATGGATGGAATTTCACGTCCAGAATGCGCTCATGAAGTAATAAAAAAACACACATTTAAAAGGATGTATTTATGCTGTAGATCAATGGTGTCCAAAGTGCGGCCAGCGTGCCACAGCTTGGGTTTTTTATTGGCCAGCAACATATTGGAAAGATACAATTAAAACATTCCAGATCAAAATATTATACCCAAAAAAACTAAATATGTAATTCTGGGAGAAATTGTGTGTGAATGCTGTTATTATTATATATATATATATATATACTTGAAGTGTGTATATTGTACATATTACATATTGTTATGAAGGTGTCTGTTACTACATTATATATATACTTGCAGTGTGTATATTGTACATATTACATATTGTTATGAAGGTGTCTGTTACTACATTATATATATACTTGAAGTGTGTATATTGTACATATTACATATTGTTATGAAGGTGTCTGTTACTACATTATATATATACTTGCATTGTGTATATTGTACATTTTACATATTGTTATGAAGGTGTCTGTTACTACATTATATATATACTTGCAGTGTGTATATTGTACATATTACATATTGTTATGAAGGTGTCTGTTACTACTTTATATATATACTTGCATTGTGTATATTGTACATTTTACATATTGTTATGAATGTGTCTGTTACTACATTATATATATACTTGCAGTGTGTATATTGTACATATTACATATTGTTATGAAGGTGTCTGTTACTACATTATATATATACTTGCAGTGTGTATATTGTACATATTACATATTGTTATGAAGGTGTCTGTTGCTACATTATATATATACTTGCAGTGTGTATATTGTACATATTACATATTGTTATGAAGGTGTCTGTTACTACATTATATATATACTTGCAGTGTGTATATTGTACATATTACATATTGTTATGAAGGTGTCTGTTACTACATTATATATATACTTGCAGTGTGTATATTGTACATATTACATATTGTTATGAAGGTGTCTGTTGCTACATTATATATATACTTGCAGTGTGTATATTGTACATATTACATATTGTTATGAAGGTGTCTGTTACTACATTATATATATACTTGCAGTGTGTATATTGTACATATTACATATTGTTATGAAGGTGTCTGTTACTACATTATATATATACTTGCAGTGTGTATATTGTACATATTACATATTGTTATGAAGGTGTCTGTTACTACATTATATATATACTTGCAGTGTGTATATTGTACATATTACATATTGTACATAAGTGGAGTCTATTTCAGTCTGCTAATTGCAGACATTTTTACTGCTCTGGCTTTGAGAGTTAACTTGGCTGCCTTCTTCTCTCCGGGTGTTGCAACTTGAGACTTGTTGTCCGACGTGAGGAGAGAGCGGGACAGATGCCGAGCAATAACTCCGACGTAATGATCTTTAAAAAAGGAGCGAGCTGTGAGCCATTAAGAGGTCTAGTATTGTCCCGAGAGGCCTGCAGCCTCGCTTCGGGAGGATTTCATCATCATGTTCGTGGGGAGGGCGGAGTCAAAGACACATCAGTTTTTGCCGCGGACCTCGCGGGTGATGCACCGGTGATGTGTTCCGGCCGATAAGCTGACGAGCCTCGCAGCAGCAGCAGGAGGTTCAATATCTTGCAACTATTGCTTTTAAATGACAGCCTGCTAATGAGCAGCTTGCACAAGCCAGAAAAGGTAAGACAGAAAAGGTAAACAACGACTTTACCAGTGATTCTCACCTGACTCCCTGCGAGGAGTTCGCTTGTTTGCCCCCTCGTGTGCTAGAGTCCCAGGCAATGACAACCCAGCCAGTGTGGTGGGTCCTGCAGAGACACGGTAATAAGTCAACGAGTGGACACACCACATCGGATTGTTTTGCCCTCAAGTGACGGATCGGACTTTCTTTGACAGTCTAAACCAGGGGTGGCCATTAGGTGGATGGCGGGCAAGTAAGTAGTGGATGGTGGAGGGTGTGTCAGTTCATGGTGGAGGGTGTGTCAGTCCATGGTGGAGGGTGTGTCAGTCCATGGAGGAGGGTGTGTCAGTCCATGGTGGAGGGTGTGTCAGTCCATGGCGGAGGATGTGTCAGTCCATGGAAGAGGGTGTGCCAGTCCATGGTGGAGGGTGTGTCAGTCCATGGTGGAAGGTGTGTCAGTCTATGGTGGAGGGTGTGTCAGTCCATGGAAGAGGGTGTGTCAGTCCATGGTGGAAGGTGTGTCAGTCCATGGTGGAGGGTGTGTCAGTCCATGGTGGAGGGTGTGTCAGTCCATGGTGGAAGGTGTGTCAGTCCATGGTGGAGGGTGTGTCAGTCCATGGTGGAGGGTGTGTCAGTCCATGGTGGAGGGTGTGTCAGTCCATGGCGGAGGATGTGTCAGTCCATGGAAGAGGGTGTGTCAGTCCATGGTGGAGGGTGTGTCAGTCCATGGTGGAAGGTGTGTCAGTCTATGGTGGAGGGTGTGTCAGTCCATGGAAGAGGGTGTGTCAGTCCATGGTGGAAGGTGTGTCAGTCCATGGTGGAGGGTGTGTCAGTCCATGGTGGAGGGTGTGTCAGTCCATGGTGGAAGGTGTGTCAGTCCATGGTGGAGGGTGTGTCAGTCCATGGTGGAGGGTGTGTCAGTCCATGGTGGAGGGTGTGTCAGTCCATGGTGGAGGGTGTGCCAGTCCATGGAGGAGGGTGTGTCAGTCCATGGTGGAAGGTGTGTCAGTCCATGGTGGAGGGTGTGTCAGTCCATGGTGGAGGGTGTGTCAGTCCATGGTGGAAGGTGTGTCAGTCTAATATAATATATAGGTAATATGTTGGTAATGTGTAAGTAATATACTTATACATTCTCACTACTGTAGGTAATATATAGGTAATATATAGGTAATATGTAGGTAATATATAGGTAATATGTAGGTAATATGTAGGTAATATGCAGGTAATATATAGGTAATATGTAGGTAATATATAGGTAATATGTAGGTAATATGTACGTAATATATAGGTAATATGTAGGTAATATGTAGGTAATATATAGGTAATATGTAGGTAATATGTAGGTAATATGTAGGTAATAAGTAGGTAATGCGTAGGTAATATGTAGGTAATATGTAGGTAATATGTAAGTAATATACTTATACATTCTCACTACTGTAGGTAATATGTAAGTAATATGTAGGTAATATATAGGTATTATAGAGGTTATATGTAGGTAATATGTAGGTAATATATAGGTAATATGTAGGTAATATGTAGGTAATATATAGGTAATATGTACTGTAGGTAATATGTAGGTAATATGTAGGCAATATGTAGGTAATATGTAGGTGATATGTAGGTGATATGTAGGTAATATGTAAGTAATATTTAGGTAATATGTAGGTAATATATAGGCAATATGTAGGTAATGTATAGGTAATATCATTATACATTCTCACTACTGTAGGTTATTTGTAGGTAATATGTAGGTAATATGTATACATATTGCCTACATATATATATATATATATATATATATATATATATATATATATATATATATATATATATATATATATATATATATATATATATATATATATATATATATATATATATATAATTATACATTGTGAATGCGCCAGCAGCCAAGGATGTGGACACATTAGCCTGAAGTATTCCAATAAAGCTCACATCAAATCCCAGTTTTGTACTCGGTGGTCGGCGCTTGTTGGTCGTTTACCAAAACTATTTGGACGCACGTTGTGAAAAACACTTGATTGTGATTGGCTGGCAGTGCCAAAAATAATCACGCCCATCTGCTGCCCGCAAGCTGCTGCTCGTGTTCACCTGCTTTCAATCCTACACACCACCGACTGGAGGGCACACCTACACCGAGATTACCACCTGTTGCATAAGATCACAACTTCTCATTGACATTCACATTTTAATTACTGGAGAACAAATACATTCTGAAGATCATGTGACATCACACGGACAAAGATAAGACCTTCTGGAGGAAAGTTCTGTGGTCAGATGAAACAAAAATGGAGCTGTTTGGCCACAATACCCAGCAATATGTTTGGTGAGGCCTTTAATCCCAGGAACACCATGCCTACCGTCAAGCATGGTGGTGGTAGTATTATGCTCTGGGCCTGTTTTGCTGCCAATGGAACTGCTGCTTTAAATGGGACAATGAAAAAGGAGGATTAGCTCCAAATTCTTCAGGACAAGCTAGAATCATCAGCCCGGAGGTTGAATCCTTTTCAACTTATATTCAGTTGAATAGACTGCAAAGACAAGATATTTCATGTTCACACTGAGAAACTTTTTTTTTTTTGCAGATAATCATTAATTTTGAATTTAATGGCAGCAACACATTGCAAAGAAGGCATTTTTACCAGTGTGTTACATGGCCTTTCCTTTTAACAACACTCAGTAAAGGTTTGGGAACTGAGGAGACACATTTTTGAAGTGGAATTCTTTCCCATTCTTGCTTGACGTACAGCTTAAGTTGTTCAACAGTCTCCCTTCTCATATTTTAGCCTTCACACATTTTCAATGTCTGGACTACAGGCAGGCCAGTCTAGTACCCGCACTCTTTTACTATGAAGCCACGCTGTTGTAACACCTGGCTTGGCATCGTTTTGCTGAAATAAGCAGGGGCGTCCATGATAACAAGATATGTTGCTCCAAAAGCTGTATGTACCTTTCAGCATTAATGGTGCCTTCACAGATGTGTAAGTTACCCATGTCTTGGCCACTAATACACCCCCATACCATCACACATGCTGCCTTTTACACTTTCACCCTAGAACAATCCGGATGGTTCTTTTCCTCTTTGGTCCAGAGTTTCCAAAAACCATTTGAAATGTGAACTCGTCAGACCACAGAACACTTTTCCACTTTGCATCAGTCCATCTTAGATGAGCTCGGGGCCCATCGAAGCCGGCGGCGTTTCTGGGTGTTGTTGATAAATGGCTGTGGCTTTGCACGGTAGAGTTTTAACTTGCACTTACAGACGTAGCGACCAACTGTAGTTACTGACGGTGGTTTTCTGAAGTGTTCCTGAGCCCATGTGGTGATATCCTTTACACACCGATGTGGCTTTTTGATGCAGTAGCGCCTGAGGGATCCAAGGTGTGTAATATCATGGCTTACGTGCAGTGATTTCTCCACATTCTCCGAACCTTTTGATGATATTACGGAGCGTAGATGGTGAAATACCTAAATTCCTTGTTGAGAAATGTTGTTGTTCAACAATTTGCTCAGGCATTTGTCGACAAAGTGGTGACCCTCGCCCCCGTCCTTGTTTGTGAACGACCGAGCATTTCACGGAAGCTGCTTTTATACCCAATCATGGCACCCACCCGTTCCCAATTAGCCTGCTCACCGGTGGGATGTTCCAAATAAGTCTTTGACGAGCATTCCTCAACTTTCTCAGTCTTTTTTGCCACTCGTGCCAGCTTTTTTGCATCAAATTCCAAATGAGCTAATATTTGCAAAAAATACCAAAGTTTTCCTGTTTGAACATGAACTATCTTGTCTTTGCAGTCTATTCAATTGAATATAAGTTGAAAAGGATTTGTTGTAGTCTCTTTTTATTGACCATTTACACAACCTGACAACTTCACTGCTTTAAGGGTTTTGTTTATGTATTCAAATAGTGTGAGAATGCAGTCTTGGTTTAATTGGATCCTGTGTGGAATCGCACAGGTGTTGCGTAATAAAAATTGGTCTAAGGCCGCCGCCGCCGCTGCATATATTTCCATCAGATGGCGACACATTTGGGTTGTAAGCTGTCAACACAGTTACTCTCATTCTTTAGTCGTTTGGCAGACGGGAGATGGAAGGTGTTAGTCGAACAGAGTTTGCCCCGAGAAATGACGTGTTTGCAGACATTAAAGCTTTGTTGATGAGTCTACTTCCAAGCTAGGCTTTTTTTTTTGTTTTTTAATGACCACTTACCGATAAGAACACTTGTCAGGCCTGGATTTAGTTTATATACAAAGATATGACTTATCACAAAGCTTATAATAATAATAATAATAGATTTTATTTGTAAAAAGCACTTTACATTGAGTAAACAACCTCAAAGTGCTACAGTGTATTAAAAAGATAATAAAAAATAAATAAAAATAAAAATTAGAACAGCCAAATAGCTAAAACTAGTATGCATATGTCTAAAAAAGGCTTTTTTTAAAAAGAAGGGTTTTTAAGCCTTTTTTAAAAAGCATCCACAGTCTGTGGTGCCCTCAGGTGGTCAGGGAGAGCGTTCCACAGAGTGGGAGCGGCGGAACAGTGTTCGTAGCTTTGTCCTCGGAGGTTGGAGGAGGTTAGTCTGTCCGGAGCGGAGGTGTCGTGTGGAGGATTTGGGGGTGAGCAGTTCTTTGAGGACTGGACTCTCACTATTATGTTAGATCCACTATGGACTGGACTCTCACTATTATGTTAGATCCACTATGGACTGGACTCTCACTATTATGTTAGATCCACTATGGACTGGACTCTCACTATTATGTTAGATCCACTATGGACTGAACTCTCACACTATTATGTTAGATCCACTATGGACTGGACTCTCACACTATTATGTTAGATCCACTATGGACTGGACTCTCACACTATTATGTTAGATCCACTATGGACTGGACTCTCACACTATTATGTTAGATCCACTATGGACTGGACTCTCACACTATTATGTTAGATCCACTATGGACTGGACTCTCACTATTATGTTAGATCCACTATGGACTGGACTCTCACACTATTATGTTAGATCCACTATGGACTGGACTCTCACACTATTATGCTAGATCCACTATGGACTGGACTCTCACACTATTATGTTAGATCCACTATGGACTGGACTCTCACACTATTATGTTAGATCCACTATGGAGTGGACTCTCACTATTATGTTAGATCCACTATGGACTGGACTCTCACACTATTATGCTAGATCCACTATGGACTGGACTCTCACACTATTATGTTAGATCCACTATGGACTGGACTCTCACACTATTATGTTAGATCCACTATGGACTGGACTCTCACACTATTATGCTAGATCCACTATGGACTGGACTCTCACACTATTATGTTAGATCCACTATGGACTGGACTCTCACACTATTATGTTAGATCCACTATGGAGTGGACTCTCACTATTATGTTAGATCCACTATGGACTGGACTCTCACACTATTATGTTAGATCCACTATGGACTGGACTCTCACACTAATTTGTCAGACCCACTCGACATCCATTGCATCCGGTCTCCCCTAGAGGGGGGTCACCCACATTTGCGGTCCTCTCCAAGGTTTCTCATAGTCATTCACATCAACGTCCCATTGGGGTTGTGAGTTTTTCCTTGCCCTTACAACAGTCAACAGGACATTTTGTAGGAGTGTAACAACTATTTAATACATCCATGTATAATTCTTCGATTCAACTACATCTTTGAGACTTTTGCGATTTTGGACTAAATCGCAAACTGGACAACATCTTGGAAACACAGTCTGCTCCGCATAGCGAGTTATGATGAATTTGAGGATCAGAATGGTACGTATAGGTTTTGGAGCAACATATGTGCGCAGATAATTACAATTAATATGAATTAAAAATATTAATGTTTGAGGCAAGTTCCTCTTTTTAGGATTTTAACCTGGGTACCATTGTGCATTTAGTTATAGGAATACAGCCTGGAGTCGTTCTTACAGCCTAGTATGAGTGGTTATTTGTACCAGTGTCTCTAGAACAGGGGTCACCAACCTTTTTGAAAGCAAGAGCTACTTCTTGGGTAGTGATTAATGCGAAGGGCTACCAGTTTGATACACACTTAAATAAATTGCCAGAAATAGCCAATTTGCTCAATTTACCTTTAACTCTATGTTATTATTAATAATTAATGATATTTACACTTAATTGAACGGTTTAAAAGAGGAGAAAACACGAAAAAAAAATGACAAATTTTGAAACATAGTTTATCTTCAATTTCGACTCTTTAAAATTCAAAATTCAACCGAAAAAAAGAAGAGAAAAAAACTAGCTAATTCGAATCTTTTTGAAAAAATTAAAAAAAGAATTTATGGAACATCATTAGTAATTTTTCCTGATTAAGATTCATTTTAGAATTTTGATGACATGTTTTAAATAGGTTAAAATCCAATCTGCACTTTGTTAGAATATATAACAAATTGGACCAAGCTATATTTCTAACAAAGACAAATCATTATTTCTTCTAGATTTTCCACAACAAAAATTTTAAAAGAAATTCAAAAGACTTTGAAATAAGATTTAAAATTGATTCTACAGATTTTCTAGATTTGCCAGAATAATTTTTTTGAATTTTAATCATAAGAAGTTTGAAGAAATATTTCACAAATATTCTTCGTCGAAAAAACAGAAGCTAAAATGAAGAATTAAATTAAAATGTATTTATTATTCTTTACAATAAATAAAACAATTTACTTGAACATTGATTTAAATTGTCAGGAAAGAAGAGGGAGGAATTTAAAAGGTAAAAAGGTATATGTGTTTAAAAATCCTAAAATCATTTTTAAGGTTGTATTTTTTCTCTAAAATCATCTTTCTGAAAGTTATAAGAAGCAAAGTAAAACAATTAATGAATTTAT
>NC_084739.1:68146070-68151070 GCF_033978785.1 Entelurus aequoreus
CTTCAACCTGGTCGTCCTGATTCAATACTAAAGAGTTCTTCTCCACACAACTCTTTCCACTGTTTGCATCACCTTGCAATTCTCTTTGAAGGGCCTAAAAGTCAATAATCTGCAGAACACAACCATCGTGATCCACAGGAGATGTGATCTATGCTAGCAGCAGAGAACAACATTACCCTCAACAAGTCTCATCTCGCTAAATCTGTTGGCCTCCAGACAAACGCGTCTGCACGTTAGCCACTTTTTTTTAAAATCTACTAACTCGGGGGAGAGAAGTTTCCCTGAGGACATCGCAGATGAGTTGCGTCTGCGTTTATATACATCGGTACCTCAATTTAAAAAGTAGCTAGGGTCGCAAAGGGGTGGAAAGTTTCCGGTCAATTTCCGGAAACTTTCGGGAAATTTACCACGGGAAGTCAAGCTCGGGAAGTTTGGAAATATTGACCATTTTTTTTCATTATTCAAAGTTGGACACCGTCCATGGGAATGAATGGGGAATTACAATATTGATATATTATTAGGCACTTGTCTATATGCTGCTGCGTCTTTGTGGCATTATCTGTGCATGTGATGGAAGAATGCACCGCACATGTGATGGAGGAATGCACAGTGAAGGGTTGAAATTCTACTGAATTTGCATTAAATCAAATTGTTTTAGCCTGTAATCATGCTGCAAGATGTAGCATGTTGCATTCAATGTTTATTCCCATTCATTTCCCATGAATTCCCGTTAATTCCCATGGAAAGTTTCCAACTTTGAATATTCCCATAATTTTGAAACCCTTCAAGTAGCCCAGGATTGGTATCCCTTTTGAACAGACAAAAACACTACATGGACATCTAATATTCAGATCAATAATCGTGTGTTTGTATTCCGGTTAATGTCCAAAGTTTACATGGCAAGATAAGAAAATAGGTTGATAAATATTATGCCTCTTGAGCCTCAATTCACAAAGTAAACTAAACAACAAATGGGCACAAACTACATAAAACAACTACATAAAACACACGTCCTTAAAGTACCAGTGGAATTGAAAAACAAGTTGACTTCATATCAGAGCTAATAATAATAATAATGATACTAATATATTTTATTTTTAAAAGCAATACTAATATATTTTATTTGAGCAAACAACCTCAAAGTGCTACAGTGCATTTAAACAAACAAACAAACAAAAGAAAACAACAACGCTAGAACCACAAATAGCTGACCACAACAAGTAAAATAAATAGTAAAAAAAATAGATAAATAAATAAAAATAAAAACTAGAACAGCCTAATAGCTAGAACTAGCATACATATATCTAAAAAAGCCTCTTTTTTTTTTTTTTTAAAAAGGAAGGGTTTTTAAGCCTTTCTTAAAAGCATCCACAGTCTGTGGTGCCCTCAGGTGGTCAGGGAGAGCGTTCCACCAACTGGGAGCAGCGGAGCACAAAGCCCGATCTCCCATAGTTCGGAGCTTTGTCCTCGGAGGTGTGGTGTGGTTGTATTTCCGCACTCTCATCAGGATCCTAGCAGCACTATTTTGTAAGTACCGCAGCTTCTGGGTGTTCTTGCTGGGGATCCCCACAAGAAGTGAGTTGCAGTAGTCGAGCCTGGAGGAGACGAAGGCGTGGACCAGCCTCTCGGCATCATGTCATGGGATTCATTTGTTTTTAATCAGATTAATCACACTCTTCATCTTGTCATCAATTGCTTGCAGAAATATATTTTGCTTGAGAAAAATACCCTAATATAGTCAGAATGTCGGATAGGAACGTCTCTTCTGTTTGTTTTGTAGTGACTGTGCCAGTTGTAGACATTGTATTAACCGGACTATAAGGCGCACTTAAAATCATTTCCCCCCCCCCTCCTCAAAACTCAACAGTGCGCCTTAAAACCCGGTGCTACCTCTCTATCTGGCTGTTATCTATTCGCCACGCGGGCCCTATTAGGACTTTATCAGGGATATCGCCGAGTTTGTTGATCTAGTGATGCACGCAGACAGCATGATTATAATGGGGGATTTTAATATCCATATGAATACCCCATCATTTGAGGTGCTTACTATGAGGTCTGTCACACCGCTACCTCTCTATCTGGCTGTTATCTAGTCGCCCCGCGCGCCCTATTAGGACTTTATCAGCGATATTGCAGAGTTTGTTGATCTAGTGATGCACGCAGACAGCATGATTATAATTGGGTATTTTAATATCCATATGAATACCCCATCATTTGAGGTGCTTACTTTGAGGTCTGCCACACCGCTACCTCTCTATCTGGCTGTTATCTATTCGCCCCGCGAACCCTATTCGGACTTTATCAGCGATATCGTGGAGTTTGTTGATCTAGTGATGCACGCAGACAGCATAATTATAATGGGGGATTTTAATATCCATATGAATACCCCATCATTTGAGGTGCTTTCTATGAGGTCTGTCACACCGCTACCTCTCTGTCTGGCTGTTATCTAGTCGCCCCGCGCGCCCTATTAGGACTTTATCAGCGATATCGTGGAGTTTGTTGATCTAGTGATGCACGCAGACAGCATAATTATAATGGGGGATTTTAATATCCATATGAATACCCCATCATTTGAGGTGCTTACTATGAGGTCTGTCACACCGCTACCTCTCTATCTGGCTGTTATCTAGTCGCCCCGTGCGCCCTATTAGGACTTTATCAGCTATATTGCAGAGTTTGTTGATCTAGTGATGCACGCAGACAGCATGATTATAATGGGGTATTTTAATATCCATATGAATACCCCATCATTTGAGGTGCTTACTTTGAGGTCTGCCACACCGCTACCTCTCTATCTGGCTGTTATCTATTCGCCCCGCGAACCCTATTCGGACTTTATCAGCGATATCGTGGAGTTTGTTGATCTAGTGATGCACGCAGACAGCATAGTTATAATGGGGGATTTTAATATCCACATGAATACCCCATCATTTGAGGTGCTTACTATGAGGTCTGTCACACCGCTACCTCTCTATCTGGCTGTTATCTATTCGCCCCGCGAGCCCTATTAGGACTCTATCAGCGATATTGCGGAGTTTGTTGCTGATCTTGTGACGCACGCAGATAATATAATTATAATGGGGGATTTTAATATCCACATGAATACCCCATCATTTGAGGTGCTTTTTATGAGGTCTGTCACACCGCTACCTCTCTATATGGCTTTTATCTATTCGCCCCGCGGGCCCTATTAGGACTTTATCAGCGATATCGCGGAGTTTGTTGCTGATCTTTTGATGCACGCAGATAATATAATTATAATGGGGGATTTTAATATCCATATGAATACCCCATCATTTGAGGTGCTTACTATGAGGTCTGTCACACCGCTACCTCTCTATCTGGCTGTTATCTATTCGCCCCGCGGACCCTATTAGGACTTTATCAGGGATATCGCCGAGTTTGTTGATCTAGCGATGCACGCAGACAGCATAATTATAGTGGGGGATTTTAATATCCACATGAATACCCCATCATTTGAGGTGCTTACTATGAGGTCTGTCACACCGCTACCTCTCTATCTGGCTGTTATCTATTCGCCCCGCGAACCCTATTCGGACTTTATCAGCGATATCGTGGAGTTTGTTGATCTAGTGATGCACGCAGACAGCATAATTATAATGGGGGATTTTAATATCCATATGAATACCCCATCATTTGAGGTGCTTACTATGAGGTCTGTCACAACGCTACCTCTCTATCTGGCTGTTATCTAGTCGCCCCGCGCGCCCTATTAGGACTTTATCAGCGATATTGCAGAGTTTGTTGATCTAGTGATGCACGCAGACAGCATAATTATAATGGGGGATTTTAATATCCATATGAATACCCCATCATTTGAGGTGCTTACTATGAGGTCTGCCACACCGCTACCTCTCTATCTGGCTGTTATCTAGTCGTCCCGCGGGCCCTATTCAGACTTTATTAGCGATATCGTGGAGTTTGTTCATCTAGTGATGCACGTAGACAGTATGATTATAATGGGGGATTTTAATATCCATATGAATACCCCATCATTTGAGGTGCTTACTATGAGGTCTGCCACACCGCTACCTCTATATCTGGCTGTTATCTATTCGCCCCGCGAACCCTATTCGGACTTTGTCAGCGATATCGTGGAGTTTGTTGATCTAGTGATGCACGCAGACAGCATAATTATAATGGGGGATTTTAATATCCATAAGAATACCCCGTTAGACCTTTCGTGCGTGGCACTCCAGACTATAAATGACAGAAGGCAACTTGTTATTCCACTCTACCTGCTACTTTCGGTGTCTACAGGAGAGGTTCAAACCCAGGGAGAGTCCCGATGACCTCAGAGGTTCATCTGTCTTTTAGAAAGCAAACATAAGAACTAATTTAAAAAATAGATGTGTTTCCGTCTCCATTCACACATTTAAAAAAAACCTTCAATGTCTTAGAAAAATATATGGCTCTTGAATCAACACCAGTAGTTAATACTATGATCAATGTTTGTTACAATACTAAATGTGGGACCTACATAATGATGAAAGTATAAATGTTTGTATATAGCATATTATTGGTAGGAATGTTTAACCAACACGTGTACAGGGATATTTCACATGTCTTTACTGTGTATATTTTTGAACAGTGTTGTGTAAAGGAAATGTCACATTTCTATGAAGCTCAAGATCAGAGCCCGATGTCTCCTGGTTTTACAACATCTTGTATTTGAGATTCTTTATAGGATTAGGCCAAATAAGTGCTCAACTTCAGCCTAAACCCTTTCGGTCTGTAAAATTGTCAACTTATGAATTCACGGACGTAAAACTGTTTGCTTATTTTGTCGACTACTGACCGAAGAAACCACCTTCACCGTGGTTGTTCTCCAAGAGAAATTCCGTACATTATTACATTACTTCATAAAACTACTTTAGTTGTTTGTTGTGCCTTCTATTGCAAATATTTATCTTATGTTTCTTTTTAAAGGGCATGTTACGTGCTAAAATTGTGGTGTTTTTTGATAGAGGCAAGCA
>NC_084739.1:68158570-68178570 GCF_033978785.1 Entelurus aequoreus
AAAAAAGTGCACTTCTACTGCTATTGGAACATACTAACCACAGCTATTACTCAGGAAAAGGCTCAACAGGACTCAGCTGGACCTGCAGAACTTGCTGACACGGAGCCTGACCTTGCTGACCAAGGACTGACAGCAGTGTCCGCGTCACCTGCTGTTGAGAGACGGTCTAGACCAGGGGTGTCCAAACTTTTTCCACTGAGGGCCGCACACAGAAAAATTAAAGCATGTGGGGGCCATTTTGATATGTTTCATTTTCAAACCATAACAAATATATGCATTTTTCATTTATTTTACCTTTAGGGGTCCCGGGGACCATAAAGGGTCTCAGTCATTAAAATGTTAAAAAAAAGTCAGATTATTATTATTATTTTTTAATTATTTAAAGCTTACAGTAAATCTCTATATCAACTTCAAGTTGATATAAAGTAATACAAATTAAAAAATATGTTTTTTGGCTTTTGTGTCAAAAACAACTTAGTTTTTTATAGTAAAACTGAAATATGCAGTATTTAGTAATTAGAGACCTAAAAGATCAATAATGCAGGACACCATTGATTTTAAGTCTTTCATATTTTTGAGTAATCAGAGTGAAAAGATAAATAAAAAAATCACTACATATATTTGGGATCCAAAAGCCCCACTCATAAAGTGATACATTTTTATTTATTTTACTTTCAACACTTAAGTTACGAGATCAACTTCAGATATATCTGTGGATTGTATGCTGGAACTATTATTTTGTTTGTTTTATGCGCTTTTGTCAAAGAAAACTTTGATGTTTTTACATGGCTACTACTAGGGATGATGTTTGATAAGAAATTATCGAGTTCGAGCCTATTATCGAATCCTCTTATCGAACCGATTCCTTATCGATTCTCTTATAGAGTCCAGATAGGTTGTTGTATATGGAAAAAAACACACAATATTTGGTTTAACAAAAGCTCACTTTTATTATATAATAAAAAAATAAAATCTAATAAATAAATAAATATTGACTGTTACCACCCTAAAAAAATAAAATAAAATAAATAATAATTGACTGTTGTTACCCAAAGTATATTAAGTGGGATTTTTCAGAGAAACAAATATATACAGTAACACAAAAACAACCTGTCTCTGTGATCACTTTAGGTGTATAAATAATAATATAGTGTTAAATAAAATCAGTCCCTTGGACACAAAACTGAAAATAATAAAAAAGTGCACTTCTACTGCTATTGGAACATACTAACCACAGCTATTACTCAGGAAAAGGCTCAACAGGACTCAGCTGGACCTGCAGAACTTGCTGACATGGAGCCTGACCTTGCTGACCAAGGACTGACAGCAGTGTCTGCGTCACCTGCTGTTGAGAGACGGTCTAGACCAGGGGTGTCCAAACTTTTTCCACTGAGGGCCGCACACAGAAAAATTAAAGCATGTGGGGGCCATTTTGATATGTTTCATTTTCAAACCATAACAAATATATGCATTTTTCATTTATTTTACCTTTAGGGGTCCCGGGGACCATAAAGGGTCTCAGTCATTAAAATGTTAAAAATAAGTCAGATTATTATTATTTTTTTAAAATTATTTAAAGCTTACAGTAAATCTCTATATCAACTTCAAGTTGATATAAAGTAATACAAATTAAAAAAAATGTTTTATGGCTTTTGTGTCAAAAACAACTTAGTTTTTTATAGTAAAACTGAAATATGCAGTATTTAGTAATTAGAGACCTAAAAGATCAATAATGCAGGACACCATTGATTTTAAGTCTTTCATATTTTTGAGTAATCACAGTGAAAAGATAAATAAAAAATCACTACATATATTTGGGATCCAAAAGCCCCACTCATAAAGTGATACATTTTTATTTCTTTTACTTTCAACACTTAAGTTACGAGATCAACTTCAGATATATCTGTGGATTTTATGCTGGAACTATTATTTTGTTTGTTTTATGCGCTTTTGTCAAAGAAAACTTTGATGTTTTTACATGGCTACTACTAGGGATGATGTTTGATAAGAAATTATCGAGTTTGAGCCTATTATCGAATCCTTTTATCGAACCGATTCCTTATCGATTCTCTTATAGAGTCCAGATAGGTTGTTGTATATGGAAAAAAACACACAATATTTGGTTTAACAAAAGCTCACTTTTATTATATAATACAAAAATAAAATCTAATAAATAAATAAATATTGACTGTTACCCACCTAAAAAAATAAAATAAAATAAACAAATATTGACTGTTGTTACCCAAAGTATATTAAGTGGGATTTTTCAGAGAAACAAATATATACAGTAACACAAAAACAACCTGTCTCTGTAATCACTTTAGGTGTATAAATAATAATATAGTGTTAAATAAAATCAGTCCCTTGGACACAAAACTGAAAATAATAAAAAAGTGCACTTCTACTGCTATTGGAACATACTAACCACAGCTATTACTCAGGAAAAGGCTCAACAGGACTCAGCTGGACCTGCAGAACTTGCTGACACGGAGCCTGACCTTGCTGACCAAGGACTGACAGCAGTGTCCGCGTCACCTGCTGTTGAGAGACGGTCTAGACCAGGGGTGTCCAAACTTTTTCCAATGAGGGCCGCACACAGAAAAATTAAAGCATGTGGGGGCCATTTTGATATGTTTCATTTTCAAACCATAACAAATATATGCATTTTTCATTTATTTTACCTTTAGGGGTCCCGGGGACCATAAAGGGTCTCAGTCATTAAAATGTTAAAAAAAAGTCAGATTATTATTATTTTTTTAAAATTATTTAAAGCTTACAGTAAATCTCTATATCAACTTCAAGTTGATATAAAGTAATACAAATTAAAAAAAATGTTTTATGGCTTTTGTGTCAAAAACAACTTAGTTTTTTATAGTAAAACTGAAATATGCAGTATTTAGTAATTAGAGACCTAAAAGATCAATAATGCAGGACACTATTGATTTTAAGTCTTTCATATTTTTGAGTAATCACAGTGAAAAGATAAATAAAAAATCACTACATATATTTGGGATCCAAAAGGTGCACCACTCATAAAGTGATACATTTTTATTTCTTTTACTCTCAACACTTAAGTTACGAGATCAACTTCAGATGTATCTGTCCATTTCATGCTGGAACTATTATTTTGTTTGTTTTATGCGCTTTTGTCAAATAAAACTTTGATGTTTTTACATGGCTACTACACAATATATGCAATATTTACCACATAAAACATATTAAATTGAAATATTTGAAGTAATTAGAGCCCTGAAAATAATTCATTATAACATGGATTTTTTTTGTCATTATTATTATTTTTTGAGCAATGGCAAAAAAATAAAAATGAAGAAAGAGAAAAGAAAAAAAAGTGTCAACATTGCAACTTTTTCTCATTAGATTTCACCTCATTCCACTTTTTTTAATGTTCTTTTTTATTTTTACAATAGTATTTCCAGAATGTGTGGCGGGCCGGTAAACAATTATCTGCGGGCCGCAAATGGCCCCCGGGCAGCACTTTAGACACCCCTGGTCTAGACCTAAGAGACATGTTTAGCCACCTAAGAGGCTAATTGAGAGTTGTTAAGAACTCTTGTTTTTTTCGAGTTGTATAAAAAAAAAAAAAAGTGTTGACATAACTGTTTGTTATGATGCTTTGACATTTTTACACTTTATTTCTTTATTGAAAGAAAATTCTATGAAGAGAAAAGTTGTTTGCAAATGTGGTTACAATGCTAAAAAAATGAAAAGTTAGAGCTAAAAAAAGAAATACATTTTATTGAGTTAACATTATTTCTTTATAGGGGGAAAGATGTGATGTTATGAGCTCGGCTAGGGAATATAACAACTACACTACCCAGCATGCAACGGGAGTGACGAGCATGAACTTTCCATGGGAATTAACGGGAATTTAATGGGAATAAACATTGAATGCGACATGCTAGATCAGGGGTCACCAACCTTTTTGAAAGCAAGAGCTACTTCTTGGGTAGTGATTAATGCGAAGGGCTACCAGTTTGATACACACTTCAATAAATTGCCAGAAATAGCCAATTTGCTCAATTTACCTTTAACTCTATGTTATTATTAATAATTAATGATATTTACACTTAATTGAATGGTTTAAAAGAGGAGAAAACACGAAAAAAATGACAATTAAATTTTGAAACATAGTTTATCTTCAATTTCGACTCTTTAAAATTCAAAATTGAACCGAAAAAAAGAAGAGAAAAACTAGCTAATTCGAATCTTTTTGAAAAAATTTAAAAAATAATTTATGGAACATCATTAGTAATTTTTCCTGATTAAGATTAATTTTAGAATTTTGATGACATGTTTTAAATAGGTTAAAATCCAATCTACACTTTGTTAGAATATAGTGTTTTAACTACTTCTAAATCACTAATCCTGGCCTCCATGGCGACAAATAAAGTAAGTTTCTTACAAGTAGTATTATCACTGAAGGACGAGGAAACATGCTTCACTACACACCGTAGGAGGATACAATAGCTCACCGGTGTCACAATGTAAACACTGTAATGATACCAAGTACAAGAGCGTATCTAGTCGATACTACTATGATGACATCTATATTTTTTTACATTTATATAATGTTTGTAAACTCAGGAAATACGTATGTAAAACAAACGCCATGGGTGGATCTACGCCTGACATCCACTGTAATGATACCAAGTACAAGAGTCGATATTAATATCTAGTCGATATTACTATGATTGCATCGATTTAAATTTTAAAAAAAATAAAATCATACTATTTTTATAAACTCATGAATTACGTCCCTGGACACATGAGGACTTTGAATATGACCAATGTAAATTCCTGTAACTACTTGGTATCGGATCCATACCTAAATGTGTGGTATCATCCAAAACCAATGTCAAGTATCAAAGAAGAGAAGAATAAGTGATTATTACATTTTAACAGAAGTGTAGATAGAACATGTTAAAACAGAAAATAAGCAGATATCAACAGTAAATGAACAAGTGGATTAATAATCCATTTTTTACAGTTTGTCCCTCATAATGTGTACAAAATAATAGGTGTATAAATGACACAATATGTTACTGCAGACTAATTAGGAGTCTTTGTTTGTTTACTTACTACTAAAAGACAAGTTGTCTATTTTATTTAAGGACTAAATGACAATAATAAACATATGTTTCATGTACACTAAGATTTTTTGTTCAAATAAAGACAATAATTACATTTTTTTTGTGGTCCCCTTTATTTAGAAAAGTACCGAAACGTATTGAAATAAAAAAATATTGGTATCAGGAAAACCATATGCGGTTTGTTCTTGCTTTTAGAGTCCAGTCTTTTAAAGACTTCAGAGTGCTCCTATAGCACTGACTAATGAATAGACCAACATCAGATGTCTACTGTAGAGGACGTTGGTTCTGCGTAATACATAAAATAAAACTAATAGTGGAGGGAAAAGTCTTTAGCTTTCTGGAAATGTGACCCCTAAAACAATTTAGTAGATAGTGAGAGAATATACGACAGAAATAGTACCGTGATGACAAGGTAAGGCTCGGCTTCCAGCACTTTCCACGTCTCATCGCCACCAATAAGGAGCTGATGAATGTGAAGGTGCTGTGGTGCCTGCCAGCCGCACCTCCTGAGGAAGAGGAGTTAGTAACATACTACATCAGGGGTGTCAAGCTGGTTCCCATTGAGGGCCACATCGCAGTTATAATAATAATAATAATAGATTTTATCTGTAAAAGCACTTTACATTGAGCAAACAACCTCAAAGTGCTACAGTGCATTTAAAAAACAACAAAAAACAAAAACAAAACAACAACGCTAAAACCACAAATAGCTGCCCCCAACAAGAAGAACAGAACAGCCTAATAGCTAGAACTAGCACACATATATATCTAAAAAAAAATATATGTGTATCTATATAAAAACATGTCTTTTTTTTTTACGTACACTGTACATAACCAAATATTTAGATTGTACTGTATAAAACTGGCAGCTCAGTTGCCAAAATTTTACTGGAATATTTGAAGGTTTTTTAAATTTGTTAATTTTATTTTTTTACAGCATTTGAAATAAAAAAAATACATGTAATTAAATTAAAATGTTTTTTTCTAATGTAAAAATCCATGCAAGTTTTTCTATACTACGGTTGTTGTGTTATATAGTTTATTATTAATCTTTATTGAAAGTGGATTTTACTGTAAAAAAATGTTACTGTAAAATTTTGACATGAACAGTTTGTCTGATTACTTGCTTTGAAATCATTAATCAAGCAGATATTTAAGTATTTATCTTTATTTGAACAATAACATTGTTTTGAAATGTATGATGATATAATATTTTGTTGTATTATTAGAGATGATTAAAGTGTAAATATATGTAATTGTACACAGTACATTTATTTTTGTAATACATTTATTAAGAAAAGATAAGGTACCGTATTTTCCGGACCAAAGAGTGCACCGGATCATAAGGTGCACTGCCGATGAATGATCCTTTCCACTACGGTGTCGGCACCGACTACAAAGCATGCACATTTTCAGGACTTATGCAGATCCCAAATACAGATCAGCAGCAACCAGAAGGTAAGAAAAGTTGCTTTTGCATAATATTGCGAAACAAAACAGAAGATAATATGTCTTACCTTATACACACACCATAATAATACTCCTATGTTGAAGCACAGTACTATCCATCAAGCGGTGTGGCTTCATAGTAAGCTTCATAAAAAAGTAAGCTTCATAGTAAGCTTCATAGCTTACCAAAGTCCTACTAAAACATTTTGATCAATTTTTGAGCGCCGTGTGTAATGTTCTATATTTTCAATGGAACATATAACATGTTGGTGTTGTTTACTTGAGTCATATTGCAGTCTACACATATCTCTTATGTGTGACTGCCATCATATTGCAGTCTACACGTATCTCTTATGTGTGACTGCCATCATATTGCAGTCTACACGTGTCTCTTATGTGTGACTGCCATCATATTGCAGTCCACACGTATCTCTTATGTGTGACTGCCATCATATTGCAGTCTACACATATCTCTTATGTGTGTCTGCCATCATATTGCAGTCTACACTTATCTCTTATGTGTGACTGCCATCATATTGCAGTCCACATGTATCTCTTATGTGTGGCTGCCATCATATTGCAGTCCACACGTATCTCTTATGTGTGACTGCCATCATATTGCAGTCCACACATATCTCTTATGTGTGACTGCCATCATATTTTAGTCTACACGTATCTCTTATGTGTGACCGCCATCATATTGCAGTCTACACGTGTCTCTTATGTGTGACTGCCATCATATTGCAGTCCACACGTATCTCTTATGTGTGACTGCCATCATATTGCAGTCTACACATATCTCTTATGTGTGTCTGCCATCATATTGCAGTCTACACTTATCTCTTTTGTGTGACTGCCATCATATTGCAGTCTACATGTATCTCCTATGTGTGACTGCCATCATATTGCAGTCTACACATGTCTCTTATGTGTGACTGTCATCATATTGCAGTCTACACGTGTCTCTTATGTGTGACTGCAATCATATTGCAGTCTACACATATCTCTTATGTGTGACTGCCATCATATTACAGTCCACACGTATCTCTTATGTGTGACTGCCATCATATTGCAGTCTACACGTATCTCTTATGTGTGACTGCCATCATATTGCAGTCTACACGTGTCTCTTATGTGTGACTGCAATCATATTGCAGTCTACACATATCTCTTATGTGTGACTGCCATCATATTGCTGTCCACACGTATCTCTTATGTGTGACTGCCATCATATTGCTGTCCACACGTATCTCTTATGTGTGACTGCTATCATATTGCAGTCCACACATATCTCTTATGTGTGACTGCCATCATATTGCAGTCCAGACGTATCTCTTATGTGTGACTGCCATCATATTGCAGTCTACACGTATCTCTTATGTGTAACTGCCGTCATAGTGCAGTCTATAAGTATCTCTTATGTGTGACTGCCATCATACTGCAGACTACACGTATCTCTTATGTGTGACTGCCATCATATTGCAGTCCACACGTATCTCTTATGTGTGACTGCCATCATATAGCAGTCCACACGTATCTCCTATGTGTGACTGCCATCATATTGCAGTCTACACATATCTCTTATGTGTGACTGCCATCATATTGCAGTCTACACGTATCTCTTATGTGTGACTGCCATCATATTGCAGTCTACACATGTCTCTTATGTGTGACTGCCATCATATTGCAGTCCACACGTGTCTCTTATGTGTGACTGCCATCATATTGCAGTCTACACATATCTCTTATGTGTGACTGCCATCATATTGCAGTTTACACATATCTCTTATGTGTGACTGCCATCATATTGCAGTCTACACGTATCTCTTATGTGTGACTTCCGTCATATTGCAGTCTACACGTGTCTCTTACGTGTGACTGCCATCATATTACAGCCCACTTGTATCTCTTATGTGTGACTGCCATCATATTGCAGTCCACATGTATCTCTTATGTGTGGCTGCCATCATATTGCAGTCCACACGTATCTCTTATGTGTGACTGCCATCATATTGCAGTCCACACATATCTCTTATGTGTGACTGCCATCATATTTTAGTCTACACGTATCTCTTATGTGTGACCGCCATCATATTGCAGTCCACACGTATCTCTTATGTGTGACTGCCATCATATTGCAGTCCACACGTATCTCTTATGTGTGACTGCCATCATATTGCAGTCTACACATATCTCTTATGTGTGACTGCCATCATATTGCAGTCTACACATATCTCTTATGTGTGACTGCCATCATATTGCAGTCTACACGTATCTCTTATGTGTGACTGCCATCATATTGCAGTCCACACGTATCTCTTATGTGTGACTGCCATCATATTGCAGTCCACACGTATCTCTTATGTGTGACTGCCATCCTAGTTTGACACCAGTGTACTGCATGGATAGGGAGGACCACAATGGCTGTGAAACTAGGAGGGGAGCAAGACTTACCTGAGTCATCCGCCACAATAAGGTTGTTGTTTTGTTTGCTTATCTTTCTAGCGTTTAAAGCGAGCGAAATGTCAGTGGAAATAAGAGATCTCTGCACGTATTAGCTTCCAAACTAGTAATGACAAAATGAGTGTTTTTTTTTTTAGTCGCGTCGTTATGATTCTTGAAAGAAGTGACTCACTGACATTTACATTTTGCCATGCTGACAGGCGTGCTTGGAACACTAACACATTGACTCCATCTTACATTTCAATCCATGCACGTACACTATATTGCCAAAAGTGTTTGGCCAGTGTTGCGTTGACCAGCGTTCCTCCAATGGGGAATTCAAATTGCTAGTCTCTCCCAGATTCTTTTTATGGCAATAAGCTGATGTTTATATTCAATCAACAGGCAGCAGTTGGTATTTTGTGGTTTATTCTCCAAGCTTAGAGGACAAACGTGAGACCCATCCAGCACACCCGCGTTCCCTAGCCCGGTCCAGCTCGGTCTCCCCTCAAACCCCCGGAAGTCCCGTGATCTTCCCTCTGTCCCTCGCCCCCACTCCCTTTGTTTAGACTACTCCGAGTTATCTCTACTCTGACACATTCCAATCTAGAAGGCCGACACCTTACTATGAGACTCAAAAGAAGGAAGAATACTAGCTATTCTTTATATGACTATAGGAGTTTAGAAAGAAGTAACACTTAAATATGGATATGATTCTGATCTGCTTCCCACACCAGCCATCCAAATGATGAGAATCAGGTGTCCTAATCACTTGGCCCGGTGTATCAAATCAAGCACTTAGGCATGGAGACTGTTTCTACAAACATTTGTGAAAGAATGGGCCGCTTTCAGTGATTTCCAGCGTGGAACTGTCATAGGATGCCACCTGTGCAACAAATTTAGCCTGAAATTTCATTTCTTCTAAATATTCCAGAGTCAACTTTATTATAAGAAAAGTGAAGATTTTGGGAACAACAGCAACTCAGCCACTAAGTGGTAGGCCACGTGAACTGACAGAGAGGTCAGCATAGTGCAAAGTCAGTTGCTACAGAGCTCCAAACTTCATGTCACCTTCCAATTAGCCCACGTACAGTACGCAGAGAGCTTCGTTGAATAGGTTTCCATGGCTGAACAGCTGTGTCTAAGCCATACATCACCAAATCCAATGGAAAACGTCGGATTAAGTGGTGTAAAAGACATCACCACTGGACTCTAAAGCAGTGGAGACGCCTTCTCTGGACTGATGAATCACACTTTTCCATCTGGCAATCTGATGGACCAGTCTGGGTTTGGAGGTTGCCAGGAGAACGCTACATTTCGGACTGCATTGTGCTGAGTGTGAACTTTGGTGGAGGAGGAATTATGTTGTGGGGTTGTTTTTCAGTCGTTGGGTTTGGCACCTTAGTTCCAGTGAAAGGAACTTTGAATGCTCCAGGATACCAAAACATTTTGGACAATTCCATGCTCCCAACCTTGTGGAACAGTTTGGAGTGGGCCCCTTCCTCTTCCAGCATGACTGTGCACCAGTGCACAAAGCAAAGGTCCATAAAGACATGGATGACAGAGTATGGTGTGGAGGAACTTGACTGGCCTGCACAGAGTCCTGACCTGAACCCGATAAAACACCTCTGGGATGAATTAGAACGGAGACTGAGAGCCAGGCCTTCTCCACCAACATCAATGCGCTTTTGGAAGAATGGTCAAATGCCTATAAACCAAGGGTCACCAACCTTTTTGAAACCAAGAGCTACTTCTTGGGTACTGATTATTGCGAAGGGCTACCAGTTTGATACACACTTAAATAAATTGCCAGAAATAGCCAATTTGCTCAATTTACCTTTAACTCTATGTTATTATTAATAATTAATGATATTTACACTTAATTGAACGGTTTAAAAGAGGAGAAAACACGAAAAAAATGACAATTAAATTTTGAAACATAGTTTATCTTCAATTTCGACTCTTTAAAATTCAAAATTCAACTGAAAAAACTAGCTAATTCGAATCTTTTTTAAAAAATAAAAACATAATTTATGGAACATCATTAGTAATTTTTCCTGATTAAGATTAATTTTAGAATTTTGATGACATGTTTTAAATAGTTTAAAATCCAATCTACACTTTGTTAGAATATATAACAAATTGGACCAAGCTATATTTCTAACAAAGACAAATCATTATTTCTTCTAGATTTTCCAGAACAAACATTTTAAAATAAATTCAAAAGACTTTGAAATAAGATTAAAATTTGATTCTACAGATTTTCTAGATTTTCCAGAATAATTTTTTTGAATTTTAATCATAATAAGTTTGAAGAAATATTTCACAAATATTCTTCGTCGAAAAAACAGAATCTAAAATGAAGAATTAAATTAAAATGTATTTATTATTCTTTACAATAATAATTTTTTTTTTACTTGAACATCGATTTAAATTGTCAGGAAAGAAGAGGAAGGAATTTAAAAGGTAAAAAGGTATATGTGTTTAAAAATCCTAAAATCATTTTTAAGGTTGTATTTTTTCTCTAAAATTGTCTTTCTGAAAGTTATAAGAAGCAAAGTAAAAAAATGAATGAATTTATCTAAACAAGTGAAAACCAAGTCTTTAAAATATTTTCTTGGATTTTCAAATTCTATTTGAGTTTTGTCTCTCTTAGAATTAAAAATGTCGGGCGAAGCGAGACCAGCTTGCTAGTAAATAAATACAATTTAAAAAATAGAGGCAGCTCACTGGTAAGTGCTGCTATTTGAGCTATTTTTAGAACAGGCCAGCGGGCGACTCATCTGGTCCTTACGGGCTACGTGGTGCCCGCGGGCACTGCTATAAACACACTCGGCAACCTTGTGGACAGCCTTCCCAGAAGAGTTGAAGCTGTAATAGCTGCAAAAGGTCATATTGAACCCTATGGGTTAGGAATGGGATGGCACTTCAAGTTCAAATGTGAGTCAAGGCAGGTGGCCAAATACTTTTGGCAATGTAGTGTATGTTCAATATTCTTTTCGGCCCCCTTTTCTACGTGAGACGTGAGCGAGGGCGAAGGCTGTGGACGGCGAGCGGGAGGCACAAAAGCGCCCCGAGGCCGCGCCATAGTGGTGTTGTTGATGGAGTGCAGGAGTAATTGGCTAATGAGATCTAAGCTGTCTCCGCTCTCTGAAGTCACGCGTGGCGGCCTGCTGGGGGCGACGTGGAGGTCGTCCAGGCTGGTCAGTACAGTAGGTGGGTGGATGTGGACACACCCGACCTCTCTCCACGTAAGGAGGGAGGTCACCAGGATGCTGTAGAAATAGCATATCGTGTTTCTGCAAGCTTTCTTTTAACCCCCATTTACCATTTTTAAAAGGTCTGACATACACTACATTGCCAAAAGTATTTGGCCACCTGCCTTGACTCACATATGAACTTAAAGTGCCATCCCATTCCTAACCCATTGGGTTCAATATGACCGTTTACAGCTATTACAGCTTCAACTCTTCTGGGAAGGCTGTCCACAAGGTTGCGGAGTGTCTTTATAGGAATTGTCCACCATTCTTCCAAAAGCGCATTGGTGAGGTCACACACTGATGTTGGTGGAGAAGGCCTGGCTCTCAGTCTCCGTTCTAATTCGTCCCAAAGGTGTTCTATCGGGTTCAGGTCAGGACTCTGTGCAGGCCAGTCAAGTTCATCCACACCAGACTCTGTCATCCATGTCTTTATGGACCTTTGCTTTGTGCACAGTCGTGTTGGAAGAGGAAGGGGCCCGCTCCAAACTGTTCCCACAAGGTCGGGAGCATGGAATTGTCCAAAATGTTTTGCTATCCTGGAGCATTCAAAGGAACTAAGGGGCCAAGCCCAACTCCTGCAAAACAACCCCAAACCATAATTCCTCCCCCACCAAATTTCACACTCGGCACAATGCAGTCCGAAATGTAGCGTTCTCCTGGCAACCTCCAAACCCAGACTGGTCCATCAGATTGCCAGGTGGAAAAGTGTGATTCATCAGTCCAGAGAAGGCTCTAGAGTCCAGTGGTGATGTCCTTCACACCACCGCATCCCACGCTTTGCATTGGACTTGGTGATGTATGGCTTAGACACAGTTGCTCAGCCATGGAAAGCCATTCCATGAAGCTCTCTGCGTACTGTACGTGGGCTAATCGGAAGGTGACATGAAGTCTGGAGCTCTGTAGCAACTGACTGTGCACTATGCTGACCTCTCTGTCAGTTTACGTGGCCTACCACTCAGGGGCTGAGTTGCTGTTGTTCCCAAACTCTTCACTTTTCTTATAATAAAGTTGACTTTAGAGGTTTTTTTTAATCTCACGACTGGATTTGTTGCATCCTATGACAGTTCCACGCTGGAAATCACTGAGAGCGGCCCATTCTTTCACAAATGTGTGTAGAAACAGTCTCCATGCCTAAGTGCTTGATTTGATACACCAGGCCAAGTGATTAGGGCACCTGATTCTCATCATTTGGATGGCTGGCCAAATACTTTTGGCAATATAGTGTATCTTTCAGTTGTCCTTTTCCCATCCATCCATCGATCCGTGAGTCCATCCAACCCGGTTTCAATTGTAAATCTGTTCATGTATCCTTCTTTCGTCTACTTTTCTAGTCCGTCTATCACCGGTCTGCCCATCCGTGCGCCCATTCATCATCTGCCTTGGTCTCCGTCTGTCCATCTGTCTGTCCAGGAGAACCCCATCATCCTTCCATCCATCCATAAAACAACCATCTGTCCGTCTATCTGTCCATTGCTCTGCGAGTCAACTATCCAAACCGAAAGCTGGAATCCAACCAACACGTGGAAAGTCCGCAAAAATCTGGCGAGTTTCTGACTCAGTGAGAATACGAAGCATTGGTTCTACACGTTTTGCTTATCTTTGGCTTTTTCACCGTCTGAGTTTGAATGAAAACATTCTGATGTATTGGATTTCCATTTTATTACTGGACCCAACAAAGGGAGAACAACATTAAAAATGTAGTTTTAGATCCTAGTATAGTTTGTGCAGCGTCAAGAGATTAATGAATGGCTTCCATTGCTAAAAGGTTATATTTCCAATCATGAAGCCAACATCTAGCGACATGAATACAACCATTTATAGGACTAGCAATTAAAAAAACCAAGAGCTACTTCTTGGGTACTGATTAATGCGAAGGGCTACCAGTTTGATACGCACTTCAATAAATTGCCAGAAATAGCCAATTTGCTCAATTTACCTTTAACTCTATGTTATTATTAATAATTAATGATATTTACACTTAACAGAACGGTTTAAAAGAGGAGAAAACACGAAAAAAATGACAATCAAATTTTGAAACATAGTTTATCTTCAATTTCGACTCTTTAAAAGTGAAAATTCAACCGAAAAAAAGAAGAGAAAAACGAGCTAATTCGAACCTTTTTGAAAAAATTAAAAAAATAATTTATGGAACATCATTAGTAATTTTTCCTGATTAAGATTAATTTTAGAATTTTGATGACATATTTTAAATAGGTTAAAATCCAATCTACACTTTGTTAGAATATATAACAAATTGGACCAAGCTATATTTCTAACAAAGACAAATCATTATTTCTTCTAGATTTTCCAGAACAAAAATTTTAAAATAAATTCAAAAGACTTTGAAATAAGATTTAAATTTGATTCTACAGATTTTCTAGATTTGCCAGGATATTTTTTTTTAAATTTAATCATAATAAGTTTGAAGAAATATTTTACAAATATTCTTCGTCGAAAAAACAGAAGCTAAAATGAAGAATTAAATTACAATTTATTTATTATTCTTTACAATAAAAAAAATAAATTTACTTGAACTGATTTAAATTGTCAGGAAAGAAGAGGAAGGAATTTAAAAAGTAAAAAGGTATATGTGTTTAAAAATCCTAAAATCATTTTTAAGGTTGTATTTTTTCTCTAAAATTGTCTTTCTGAAAGTTATAAGAAGCAAAGTAAAAAAAATAATGAATATATTTATACAAGTGAAGACCAAGTCTTTCAAATATTTTCTTGGATTTCCAAATTCTATTTGAGTTTTGTCTCTCTTAGAATTAAAAATGTCGGGCAAAGTGAGACTAGCTTGCTAGTAAATAAATAAAATTAAAAAAATAGAGGCAGCTCACTGGTAAGTGCTGCTATTTGAGCTATGTTATAGAAAAGGCCAGCGGGCTACTCATCTGGTCCTTACGGGCTACCTGGTGCCCGCGGGCACCGCGTTGGTGACCCCTGAACTAAAGCATTTGACACAATTAATCACTGTTACGTCTTGGTCGCATGGCTGCGCTGGTAGCGCTGGTAGCGTTCCTTCCAAGGCAAAAGACAAGCAGGAGGAGCGTGCAGGTAAGATTAAAGTATTTTTAATAAACAAAAGGCAGGACAAAAATACGAGACTAATGACGCTAGCAAGTGTGGCGCTAAACAAAACACAAAATGTCACAAAGGGTGAAAAACGAGGAATGCTAGCGTGTACAAAATCAGCGAAGAGAAAAACCAGGGGAACGTAACTGTTGCCATTGACCCAGCAACTATTGCTGGGTGACAGGAAACTATAAAGGGGAGTGATTAACCAAAACACCTGGTGGGAACACTAATTGCTAAACTAAGACAGGTGAGGAGAATCAGTGCTCATGGAAACCAACAGTAAACAGGGAAAGAGGGTGCACCCAGGAAACAGACTAAAACAGAAACATTACCAACATAAATCATGCCATGATCCGGGTAAGGGATCACGACAAATCACAATATTTTAATTAAAAACAACAACAGCAGCTTGGCATCAGAGGGTTGGTCTTAAACTGGATTAGAAGTTATTTAACAAACAGGAAACAATACGTGAAGCTAGGCGAACACACGTCTACAACACTAAATATATCCTCAGGGATCAATGCTAGGACCGAAATGGTTCAATCTCTATATAAATGACATGTGTAAAGTTACAAAAGATTGAAAGTTAGTATTATTCGCGGATGATACGACCGCGTTTTGTTCAGGAGTGAACACACGGAAAATAATACAAATAATAACAAATTAAAAAGATGGTTTGACAAAAACAGACTATCTTTGAATCTCAGTCAAACTAAAATAATGATATGTAGTAACAGTAGAAGAGAAAGTCAAACAAACACAAATAGACGGAATAGAAATTGAAAGAGTAAATTAAACCAAATTTCTAGGTATTGTCACGACAGGGGGAGGGGGGGTGGTCGCAGCTTACTGCAAGGTTTGTCCGGACTATTCCGGACAAGGCGTGAAGGTAGGAACATATTTAATTATTCAACTAACACTCGACGAAGTACAAAAAAACAGAAAACAACCCGAAGGCAAGCGTGCCTATCGCACGCGGAAGCTAGGGCAAAAAACTCAGGACATGAAACATGAAACCTGAAACTATAGACATGAAAACAACTAACCAAACTATGGCATGGAGCATCTTGTCAGAGTTTGTTGGTGACGAACCCCAAGATGCAGAGATGGCAGGCTTTGTCCAGGAAAACATGATTTAAGGTTCATAAAATAAAGGTAAAAACACAAACCAGGAACTAGGAATAGCCAAAACTGAAAAAAGGAACCAGCAAACAGAAAAAACTGGAAACAGCTAATGGCTAACAAGAAAACACAAAACAAAAGAGCTATGAGAAAGCAAACTACAAATAGCTAACAGGAACAGCTTACCGCAACGACGACAGGTACAAGGACAAGTAGTAGCACGGCAGGTAGTAGCTGTAAAGTTATCGACACGACACGACATGTAGAAATGACAATAATCCAGCACTGACTGGAGGGGAAGGCAGGTTTGAATAGCAGCTGGCTGATTGACACCAGGTGTGGACAGGTGCCAATCAGCCGCAGCTGAGGGGAAGCAGCACTCAGGGAGACAATCAGGAAATAACCAAAATAAGAGCGCTGACAGAAAACGACAGAGGAAAAACCAAAACATAACTAAACTGTCAGGGACAAGCCTGACACATGTAGCATAACTGTGGAATCAGACACGGAACGAGCAGCATGAACTAAGCAATGACGCCAGGACGACTGACTGGCAAAGACAGGCTTCAATAATGGTCTTCTTAATTAGAGCAAGTGCGTGTCCCGAACACCTGAGGCAGGTTAGACTAATAAGTTGCCATGGTAACTAAACAAACAAGGGAGCGCAAACAGGAACTAAAAGAGTCCAAAACTAACGAAAAATAACAACAACATAATCCAGACCACAGATCATGACAGGTATAATGATTGATGATCAATTGAACTGGAAATCTCATGTAAACAAATATACAACATAAAGTAGCAAGAAGCATGTCAATACTGAGTAAAGCAAAACATGTTCTAGACCAAAAATCACTCCATATTCTCTACTGCGTACCAAGTTGACAAACTTATTGGGGTGTTACCATTTAGTGGTCAATTGTACGGAATATGTACTGTACTGTGCAGTCTACTAATACAAGTTTCAATCAATCAATCAATGCTCGCTGGTGTTACATATCTGAGTTATTGTGTGGAAATATGGGAAATAACTACAAATTTGCACGATTGTGTAGTAGAATTTCTGACCTTTGACCTCTATTTCATGTCTGTCAAGAATGTACGCTCATTTAATTTCTCTTCTATTCTGTGCCATTGAACGAACCGGGTGTGGGACAAAAGTGAATATTAAGTCGTGCCAACCTGTCTACAGAATGTTTTGATTGTCTAAGTATGATTAAGGGATCCAAGGATGCTGCAAAAACATTGTGTAGTGGATTGTCCGAGCTTAAACGGCAACAAAAGTGAATTTAGTACAACAAGTTTATTTACTCAAAGTCAAAAGTGCATAATTTGGATTGTTTTGTCCCTGCAAACACACTGCCGTCCTCCGGAGGACTCACAAAAAGCAATCTCTCTCGAGTCCCGGTCTCCTGCCATTTTTATCTGTCTCTTCGTGCGGCACTCTGTTTTTTCTCGTGCGTCACTCTTGTGGTCTTCGACATGTTTGTTTTTGCAACATCCTTGGATCCCTTAATCATACTTAGACAATCAAAACATTCTGTAGACAGGTTGGCACGACTTAATATTCACTTTTGTCCCACACCCTGTTCATTCAATGGCACAGAATAGAAGAGAAATTAAATGAGCGTACATTCTTGACAGACATGAAATAGAGGGCAAAGGTCAGAAATTCTACTACATACCCCCCTTCCAGGGTTCTAGAACCCTGGACCATACCGATTTCTGACGTAGAACACTAACTTAAATCTCTACCACAGATAGAGATTTAAGTTAGTGGTCTACGTCAGAAATCAAAAGTGCATACGTTCGTTTGTTTGCAGGGACAAAACAATCCAACTTATGCACTTTTGATTATGAGAAAATAAACTTGTTGTACTAAATTCACTTTTGTTGCTGTTTAAGCTCTGGACAATCCACTACAATTGCACCAAGAAAAATTCCTAGTTTGTGAACCCGTTCTCAAACAATGGCAATAAAAACTATTCTGATTCTGATTCTGAAAAGTACACTTCATTCATTAACGGTGTTACAAACAAGATGAGTTAGAATAATACATCATGTTGAATATTGTTGGAAATGGTGATGCATCATGTTTTATGCACGCATGTTCCAATTAAACTCAAAACTGGGAATGTTTGTTTGTTTCCATCCGAGACTTCACACCAGGACAATCACGTCCTGCCAGGCTAGGACACCCGAACCAGAAGAGTGTTCTTGGAATCAGGTGATCGCATGTGAAGGTTTCGCAGACGACTTTGAATTCAAATGGGCATGTCACCTTTCAGTATTTTGCCTTCTGAAGGTCTGCAACATTGAGTTATTTCCTCAAACAAGCCAAGTGTTGGTGGAAGATTTTCATAGTTGATAGAATGTCCAAACATCTCTATTTATCTCAGCATTGACTACCAGAGTGGATCTTGATCCATCTATCCACCCATCCAAACATCCATCCATCCATACGCCCGATCATTCCTCACCTGTCCTGACATCGAGTCACTCGTCCATCTGTGCAACCTATTCCCTCTTTTCATCCTTGCATCTGTCATCCATTGTCTCTCCGCCCGGGTCTGAGCTTTACTCATCCAAACATTTACCCATTCAGATTTTTTAATCATCTATCAACTCTACATTCATCCAAACGCCTATTCGCTCGGGATGGTCTCCTGCTGGCCCCACTATGGACTGGACTCACACTATTATGTTAGATCCACTATGGACTGGACTCTCACACTATTATGTTAGATCCACTATGGACTGGACTCACACTATTATGTTAGATCCACTATGGACTGGACTCTCACTATTATGTTAGATCCACTATGGACTTGACTCACACTATTATGTTAGATCCACTATGGACTGGACTCTCACTATTATGTTAGATCCACTATGGACTTGACTCACACTATTATGTTAGATCCACTAAGGACTGGACTCCCACAATATTATGTTAGATCCACTATGGACTGGACTCCCACTATTATGTTTGATCCTGGACTGGACTCTCACACTATTATGTTAGATCCACTATGGACTGGACTCTCACTATTATGTTAGATCCACTATGGACTGGACTCTCACACTATTATGTTAGATCCACTAAGGACTGGACTCCCACAATATTATGTTAGATCCACTATGGACTGGACTCTCACACTATTATGTTAGATCCACTAAGGACTGGACTCCCACAATATTATGTCAGATCCACTATGGACTGGACTCTCACACTATTATGTTAGATCCACTATGGACTGGACTCTCACTATTATGTTAGATCCACTATGGACTTGACTCACACTATTATGTTAGATCCACTAAGGACTGGACTCCCACAATATTATGTTAGATCCACTATGGACTGGACTCCCACTATTATGTTAGATCCACTAAGGACTGGACTCCCACAATATTATGTCAGATCCACTATGGACTGGACTCTCACACTATTATGTTAGATCCACTATGGACTGGACTCTCACTAATATGTTAGATCCACTATGGACTTGACTCACACTATTATGTTAGATCC
>NC_084739.1:68183570-68263570 GCF_033978785.1 Entelurus aequoreus
GATAAGAACCGGGGTCCAACATTCTGATTCTACCAAAATCGTCCACATTTTTACACATCCATCCTTCCATTTTCCCCCGCTTATCCGAGGTCGGGTCGCAGGGGCAGCAGCCTAAGCAAGGAAGCCCAGACTTCCTTCTCCCCAGCCACTTCGTCCAGCTCCTCCCGGGGGATCCCGAGGCGTTCCCAGGGCAGCCGGGAGACATAGTCTTCCCAACGTGTCCTGGGTCTTCCCCGTGGCCTCCTGCCGGTCGGACGTGCCCTAAACACCTCCCTAGGGAGCCGTTCGGGTGGCATCCTGACCAGATGCCCGAACCACCTCATCTGGCTCCTCTCCCTGTGGAGGAACAGCGGCTTTACTTAGAGCTCCTCCCGGATGGCAGAGCCTCTCACCCTATCTCTAAGGGAGAGACCCGCCACCCGGCGGAGGAAACTCATTTCGGCCGATTGTACCCGTGATCTTGTCCTTTCGGTCATAACCCAAACCCAAAGCTCATGACCATAGGTGAGGATGGGAATGTAGATCGACCGGTAAATTGAGAGCTTTGCCTTGCGGCTCAGCTCCTTCTTCACCACAGTCAATCATGGAACTGCGGCTGAGGGTGTCCTGGTGCCAAGTGCACATATGGACACCCTTACGTTTGAACATGGTGTTTGTTATGGACAACTCGTGACGAGCACAAAAGTCCAATAACAAAGCACCACTCGGGTTCAGATGCGGGCGGCCATTCTTCCCAATCACTGTCGTTGCCAGCATGAGCGTTGAAGTCCCCCAGCAGAACAAGGGAATCACCCGGGGGAGCACTCTCCAGTACTCCCTCAAGGGAATCCAAAAAGAGTGGATACTCTGAGCTGCTGTTTGGCGCGTAAGCACAAACAACAGTCAGGACCCGTCCCCCAACCCGAAGGCGGTGGGAAGCTACCCTCTCGTCTACTGGGTTAAAGTCCAACGTGCAGGCTTTGAGCCAGGGGGCAACAAGAATTGCCACCACAGCCCGTCGCCTCTCATTGCTTGCAAAGCCAGAGTGGAAGAGAGTCCAGCCCCTCTCGAGAGAACAGGTTCCAGAGCCCTTGCTGTGCGTCGAAGTGAGTCCGACTATATCTAGCCGGAACTTCTCCACCTCGCGCACCAGCTCAGGCTCCTTCCCTCCCAGCGAGGTGACGTTCCACGTCCCAAGAGCTAGCTTATGTAGCCGAGGATCGGGCCGCCAAGTGCCCTGCCTTCGGCTTCCGCCCAGCTCACACTGCACCCGACCTCTATGGCCCCTCCCATGAGTGGTGAGCCCATTTTTAAACATCGATTCCTAATTTCAGGGCTCGGCAACCGCGGCAAAAGCAGCGACCGCCCTCGTCATTTGCCGTGATGCCCTAAAAAAATTGACCAACAACGATGGCAAGAACATGCCGTGACCGCCCTTGACCTTTTTACTTGTTAATGGACGAGGGATGTAACAATAAACGGTATGATAATAATTTGCGATACAATTCCAGACGGTTAGTAACACAGTCTAATTTTTTAATAACCGAAAAAAAACGTCATTTATTAATGCATTTTAGGCAACAGGAAGTCAGGCGCATGCGCACTAGCGTCGTTTGCCTTGATAATCATGGCGGACTAACTACACAGACTTTGCTCCGGAGATTTCCCCTCGGAGGAAACGGAGCCAATCGCTTGGTTTAACGACATTTTCCCTCGCTTCCCGCCGTGCGTTTAAGAGCGCACTGCTGTGTTTGGATGGAGACAGGTGTGGACAATATTGAAGACACTTGTCCCCATACTAAAAGTATACAGCAATGGAGAAAACTATTTGATGTTGCTTTTATTTTCTCAATACAGCGTTCAGGTGTGGTGAGGAAACATGCAGCAGGCGACGTGTCGTGAACGTTGTCACAACTTGTTTACAAAGTCTTTACTTTGTTGACTGGGATGTTCACTCCTTTAACTGCAAACTGTATCAGTGTTAAAATAACATCAATACTAGCTCAGATGTTCTGTCATCTCATCGAACTGAACGCAGGCTGTGAAGATTGTGTATTCGATGTGAGAGGTGTCAGTCCTCTTTTTGTTGGCCAAACTGTTGCACTGAACTACAAGGAGGCATTGTTGGAGAAGAACAAAACTTGTTTATTAGATTTTATTTTCATTAGCCAAACTGCTTTGAGTTTTATATTAATATCAAAAAGTAAACGCCATGGTTTGTTTTACATTTCTTGTGTTTTTTTTCATGTCACAAAGGTGTTACTTCAAAAAAAATTCATGTGACATATATATACATATATATATATATATATATATATATATATATATATATATATATATATATATATATATATATATATATATATATATATATATATATATATATATATATATATATATATATATATATATATATATATATATATATATATATCTATCGCACTAATTAAAACCTCAATGTCAATTTGATGTTGATTATTCGGCGTGGCGCAGTTGGGAGAGTGGCCGTGCCAGCAACCTGAGGGTTCTTGGTTCAATCCCCACCTTCCACCAACCCCGTCACGTCCGTCGTGTCCTTGAGCAAGACACTTCACCCTTGCTCTTGATGGGTGGTGGTTAGCACCTTGCATGGCAGCTCCCGCCATCAGTGTGTGAATGTGTGTGTGAATGGGTGAATGTGGAAATAGTGTTGTTGAAGGTAGAAAAGCGCTATACAAGTATAACCCATTTACCATTTACATTGAATTATTCGTGCAGCCTTAGTATAAGGAAATACAGTTAGCTGCTAGGTGCCCCTGCAGAGGCTAAGTCTGCATATATATATATATATATATAGAGGGGGGCAGAGCAGAAAAGAGACGGCAGATCAACTGGTCTAAAAGGGGGGTCTTTTTAAAGGCAAGAGTATATGAGCTTTGGGTTATGACCGCAAGTATATGTATATGTATTTATGCATACATATAGATACATATATATATACATACATATACATGTATATATATATATACATATACATATACTTGCGGTCATAACCCAAAGCTCATATACTCTTGCCTTTAAAAAGACCCCCCTTTTAGACCAGTTGATCTGCCGTCTCTTTTCTGCTCTGCCCCCCTCTCCTGCATGGAGAGGTTACCAGGTGACCACAGATGAGGCGCTAGCTGTTAAAAGTCAGGACCCGGGGTGGACCACTCATCTGTGCATCAGTCGGTGACGTCTCTGACCTGTTTTTATTTGCCATTTACCCAACGTGCCATCTTCACTGCTTTTGGCTTTTGTACATGTCTAGTCCCTGGCAGGTTTATGGTTTATACGGTGTAGCTACACCATCTCATCGCAAAGAAACAATCCCAGGGCTCCCACTAAGTCAGCGTTATGGTCAGTTTTATTTTTGCTGTATTCATCCGTCACACGTGGAAGTCTGTACCGTGACCAAACGGGTCCCCCGGTGCAAAAAAAGGTCGGGGACCCCAGTTCTAAAAGACTGTTTACACATCTCTGTAAGTGTTGCCGTTTTGCTTAGCAAATAAGCTCGGCTCTTTGACGTCCCTGGAGGAATACGGCGAGTTACAAAGTTCTGCACGGCGGAGGCCAACACGTTGTTCTGTTTACATTCTTCTCAAGCATTTGGAAGCAAAACACAAACAGCGAGCAACGAGACAGAAGCTTCTCTTTGAATATTACAGCGAGCGAGGAAGGGAAAGGGAGCGAGCCGGCCGCTGGGGAAAGAAGTGGTGGAAGATATTAGAATTCTGCCGACTGCCCGCCTCATGTCTGGCGCTCGCCGCAGCAGAGGCCATAAAACTTTCATGGCTCTGTCAGGATGCTGTGTTTCTGCTAGATTATTTATCAAGTAGCGTGAACTGGTTTATTACACACATAACGCTACTCAGGTATGTTTGCTCTCAGGCCAGATGGGGAAAAAGTTGGGATGAAAAGATGTGGAATAGAAGCTTTAATGAGGGTATTGATCAGCCGGCGTGGAATGGAGGAAAGTGCTTCGGAAGAACTTTTAAAGAACGAACGGTGGGTCAGGGCAATTGACTCCAACTGTGAGGACATGTTGTCAAATCGCGAGTTCATCACAAACTGGTCCTAATGAATCCTTGCATTAGGCAGCCAGGGTTGTGTTCGGCAGCCAGACTCCTAATGAAACCAGGGTTTGCTAAAACTATTGATTCAAATCTGATTTCCGCACCATGATCAGTCTGCTGCTATGGAGACGGGTAGAGCATGGCGCCCGGGCAAATGATTTCCTCGTTGGAGGCATCGACTCCTAAGTAACACTGCACCAGCGCCACTTAAGCACTTTGTCCGGTTTACATCTGCTTTGACAACTAGAAACACACGAGCCTCCACCAGGGGGCAGTGTTTTTACATACCCAGATGTAAATCCTAAAATGTCCCGGATGTAATCCTACCAGATGTAAATCCTAAAATGTCCCAGATGTAATTCTAAATAACACCGCGCCAGCGCCACTTAAGCACTTTGTCCATTTTACATCTGCTGTGACAACTAGAAACACACGAGCCCCTGTCATGATCCGTGCCATGTTTAGTTTAGTTATGTTCTGTTAATTTTGGACTTCCTTAGTTCCTGGTTGCACTTCCTTGTTTGTTTTGTCAGCATGGTTACTCATTATTTTCACCTGCCGCTGGTTTTCCGGACACGCACCTGTTGCTAATCAGAGACTTCTATTTAAGCCCGTCTTTTCCGGTCACTCTGTGTGGCTTCATTGATTTGCTTCATGCAACCTGTCAGCGTAAAGTTTAGTGAGTACTACTGGTTTCAAGTCCATGCTAAGTTTAGATTCTTTGTTTCCTGCGCTAAGTTTTAGCCTTAGCTTCCGCGTGTGATCGGCACGCATCCGTTTTGCTTGTCTTGTGTTTTCGGATGATTTATGATCAATAAATCATTCCTACCTTCACGTCTTGGTCCGGAGCCGTCAGTGTGCATTGGGAGAACAACCGCGCAGCAAGCGTAAACCCCCACGTGACAGAAATGAAGCCACCCCGAGTGACCGGAAAAGACAGGCTTAAATAGAAGTCTCTGATTAGCAACAGGTGCGTGTCCGGAAAACCAGCGGCAGGTGAAAATAATGAGTAACCATGGTGACAAAAAAAACAAGGAAGTGCAACCAGGAACTAAGGAAGTCCAAAACTAACAGAACATACCGTAATTTCTGGACTATAAGCCGCACCTGACTATAAGCCGCACCAGCTAAATTTAGGGAAAAATACAGATTGCTCCATATATAAGCCGCACCCGACTATAAGCCGCAGGGTTTTGATGTGTAATTAGCGTAGTATATAGGGGTTCCTGCTACCACGGAGGGGATTGTCGGGACAGAGATGACTGTTTGGGAACGCAAAGCGTCCCATTTATTAACAATAAATCTTTCAATCATTCAATCAAACTTTCACATCTTTGACATGGCGAACAGCATTCGTGCAGAGTACAAATAATACAACGGTGCAAAGTAATACAAAGTGCTCGCCTGTACGTTATCAAAATAACCAGCCTACCGGTATATAAAAAGTCAGTCTTTAATCATTGTGTCATCGTCTTCCTCCTGCGTACTAAAACCACCGAAATCCTCTTCGTCGGTGTCGGAGAAGAACAGGCCGTAAATAAGCCGCACCCTTGTATAAGCCGCAGGGACCAGAACGAGGGGAAAAAGTAGCGGCTTATAGTCCGGAAATTACGGTAACTAAACTAAACATGATCCGGACCACGGATCATGACAGCCTCCACCAGGGGGCAGTGTTTTTACATACCCAGATGTAAATCCTAAAATGTCCCGGATGTAATCCTACCAGATGTAAATCCTAAAATGTCCCGGATGTAATTCTAAATAACACCGCGCCAGCGCCAATTAAGCACTTTGTCCAGTTTACATCTGCTGTGACAACTAGTGTAGTAGAAAATTTGCCCTTTAGTTACCTCTCAAACTGAATGCATTGCGAAGGACATGACACATAAGAGGTCAGGTCACCCTGACAGTACTAGTTCTGTGGTGGGGTGATATTTGAACATTGGACAGTTGCATAAGTTGTTATTTTGTTAGACTCAGACCACAGGAAGGTTATAAATGATTGCTGTGGACCGATACGGGTGTGCATTCTTTCTAATTCCTTCGAGGATGTACCATCTTTCGTCTCATGAGATACTGTCTGCATAAACATATGTCCTTCCAATCCAACTGTGTACTATCTGACTGGGTAAATAAACTCTTGTAACCAATTCTCTTTTATTCCTGTATAAGACTCGGACTTTTCCACTACACTAGAAACCCACGTACCTCCACCAGGGGGCAGTGTTTTTACATACCCAGATGTAAATCCTTAAAATGTCCCAGATGTAATCCTTAATAACACTGCACCAGCGCCACTTAAGCACTTTGTCCAGTTTACATCTGCTGTGACAACTAGAAACACACGAGCCTCCACCAGGGGGCGGTGTAGCGTACCCAGATGTAAAACATATTTTGCCCAATCAGCCTTTTCATATAAAGCCATAAAGGAATGGAACGACCTCACGACAAACTTGAAGTCTAGCAGATGACTCTTCATTCACAAATGAAGTTAAAAAGCGGCTTTGGAGCAATCAAAGCTGCTCACACGGTCACTGAGGTGGGCACTATGATTGTCAACTTAATGTGTATTATATTTATCCATGAGAGCATTTTGTTGTAAGCTGTGAGGTGTGTCTGTTAAAATCATGGTTGTTTTTACAAGTGATGACAGATGTGAACAAGAGCATTTATTGTCTAGTTATGATGTAAAGGAGAGGTGTCAGTGTAATATGTGACCCGTGCTGGCAAAATGAGTCGGAATGCCATCCATCTTCCTCCGCTTATCCGAGGTCGGGTCGCGGGGGCAGCAGCCTAAGCAGGGAAGCCCAGACTTAATCATTGTGACGCCAAGTTTACCTACTTTCTAAAAATGGGCATGGAATTCCCGATGACGCCATTCTGAACCAATACAATTCGAGTTTTTAAACCTGTAAACAAATCCGGCTTGTTGCTAGGCGGTCGCTGTGAGGCGTACCCTCGTTGGTTGAATCACCCCGCGCGGTGCATTGTGGTATCATGGCAGCGCCCTGATGAAAAACAACACACCGTAATCCGAGCGGAATATTATGTGAAAAAAGGTGATTTTCGAACATTTAATTATTATTTTTGTGGATAAGTTAGACCGTTTTACATTCCGTAATGGATTTAGAAGGTGGAGAGGGTACACAAGTGCGCTAAATTCACTGCAGTCGGCGAATCTTCTTAGTGCTGCTGGTCAGGAATATTACGGACAGCTGACCAGCTGACAAACTGACCAGTGAACAAAAAAACTGTGACATAACAGTGTTGACATTTTTGTACATAACCGTTTTCAATAGAGTTTAATATATATTTTTCCTTTAGACATGGGATTTGACTTTAATTGTACCAATTTTGGTGTTGCTACAAGGACTTTTAAGGTATGGTTGCTATGGAGTTTTGTTTTGGAACATTCTGTTCTGGAACAGTAAGCTGGTTTTTCTCAAAACGGACCCTCAAACTTGGTCGACTTCAATCGGATGTAACTCGGTCATTTTCTGTCCGATTCCAACAAACCATATATCATTTTGAAGGTCTTTAGATGGAGAATGTGTAAATAACAATAACTCAGTTTTTAAAATGTCCTCATTGTGACTCATTTTGCCAGCAGAGGTCACATATATTTGTATGTAGCCCTTAGTTGGAAAATATTTGGACAGCCCTGGTCAACTGTAGGAATTATAATTATTACAATAATGGGTTTTTTTTTTTTACAGAACAAGAGCATGTATTGTCTATGTGTTATGATGTAAAGGAGAGGTGTCAGTGTAATGTATTTGTATGTGGCCCTTTAGTTACAAAATATTTGGACACCCCTGGTCAACTGTAGGAATTATAATTATTACAATTATGGTTGGTTTTTACAAATGATGACAGATGTGAACAAGAGCATGTATTGCAGGGGTCACCAACGCGGTGCCCGCGGGCACCAGGTAGCCCGTAAGGACCAGATGAGTAGCCCGCTGGCTTGTTCTAAAAAATAGCTCAAATAGCAGCACTTACCAGTGAGCTGCCTCTATTTTTTATTTTTTATTTATTTACTAGCAAGCTGGTCTCGCTTTGCTCGACATTTTTAATTCTAAGAGAGACAAAACTCAAATAGAATTTGAAAATCCAAGAAAATATTTTAAAGACTTGGTCTTCACTTGTTTAAATAAATTCATTAATTTTTTTACTTTGCTTCTTATAACTTTCAGAAAGACAATTTTAGAGAAAAAATACAACCTTAAAAATGATTTTAGGATTTTTAAACACATATACCTTTTTACCTTTTAAATTCCTTCCTCTTCTTTCCTGAAAATTTAAATCAATGTTCAAGTAAATTAATTGTTTTTATTGTGAAGAATAATAAATACATTTTAATTTAATTCTTAATTGTAGCTTCTGTTTTTTCGACGAAGAATATTTGTGAAATATTTCTTCAAACTTATTATGATTAAAATTAAAAAAAATTTTTTGGGCAAATCTAGAAAATCTGTAGAATCAAATTTAAATCTTATTTCAAAGTCTTTTGAATTTCTTTTAAAATTTTTGTTCTGGAAAATGTAGAAGAAATTTTTCTTTGTTAGAAATATAGCTTGGTCCAATTTGATATATATTCTAACAAAGTGTAGATTGGATTTTAACCTATTTAAAATATGTCATCAAAATTCTAAAATTAATCTTAATCAGGAAAAATTACTAATGATGTTCCATAAATTATTTTTTTTAATTTTTTCAAAAAGATTCGAATTAGCTAGTTTTTCTCTTCTTTTTTTCGGTTCAATTTTGAATTTTAAAGAGTCGAAATTGAAGATAAACTATGTTTCAAAATTTAATTGTCATTTTTTTCGTGTTTTCTCCTCTTTTAAACCATTCAATTAAGTGTAAATATAATTAGTTATTAATAATAACATAGAGTTAAAGGTAAATTGAGCAAACTGGCTATTTCTGGCAATTTATTGAAGTGTGTATCAAACTGGTAGCCCTTCGCATTAATCAGTACCCAAGAAGTAGCTCTTGCTTTCAAAAAGGTTGGTGACCCCTGATGTATTGTCTATGTGTTATGATGTAAAGGAGAGGTGTGGTTGTAATGTATATTAAATACGTATCGATGAAACGGCATTTTATGACTTTTCTCAATTTAATTACATGCTATAGTATGATTTTATTGTCATAATTTTATTGCATGATTTTTGTATATATCTTTAATTTAGGTAGCCAGGGGCTGCAGATGGAAATGAGCCATTTAGCTATAATCTGACGCAGAACATATCTGTCTTTGAGCTTCATGTCTCTCGTGCATTGTCCCTTCAAATAAAGACTCAACTAATAAGGTTAAAAAGATGCATCATTTACGAGCCAAGCACTTACTCATCTTAACTTAAATAACAGTGTGTTACACCTGCAATCTCGCAGGCGCCTCATGAAAAATGCATCTCTTTTTTTTTCGAAGTCGCAGTGCTCCCACGGAGTCTTTTAGTCCCACAAGTGTGCACTCGCTATTTGTTCCGAGTACATTTTTTTTTTTTTTTTTGTACGGTCAGCCCTTTTTTGCGAGACATGCTGGACTGAATTATTCCCTTGAATGAAATTGGTGGTTAAGTAACTTACCACTGTTTGTTATATATATATATATATATATATATATATATATATATATATATATATATATATATATATATATATATATATATATATATATATATATCATATCACAGATTTTCGTACACAGGGGTCTTACTCTTTGAAGATGACTCTTCATTCACAATTGCAGTTAATAAAGCGGCTTTGGAGCAATCAAAGCTGCTCACATAGGTCACAGAATGCTGGACGACAGCAAAGACTTACTGTGGAGCAAAGATGGCTTGTCAAGGAACGTTACAGTGAAGGACTTGAGAGACAGTGATGGACGTATCTTTTTTCACTCTGACCGTAACTTAGGTACAAGCTGGCTCATTGGATTCCACACTCTCCTTTTTCTATTTTGGATCACGGATTTGTATTTTAAACCACCTCGGATACTATATCCTCTTGAAAATGAGAGTCGAGAACGCGAAATGGACATTCAGTGCCTTTTATCTCCATGACAATACATCGAGCTAACGTGATAGCATCGTGCTTTAACTGCATATAGAAACAAAACAAATAAACCCCTGACTGGAAGGATAGATAGAAAATCAACAATACTATTAAACCGTGGACATGTAAATACACGGTTAATGCTTTCCAGGCTGGCGAAGGTTAACAATGCTGTGCTAACGACGCCATTGAAGCTAACTTAGCAACCGGACCGCACAGAGCGATGCTAAAAACATTAGCTCTCCACCTACGCCAGCCAGCCCTCATTTGCTCATCAACACCCGTGCTCACCTGCGTTCCAGCGATCGGCAGAAGGACGAAGGACTTCACCCGATGCGTTTGGCGGCCCGGAGACGTAGGAAGTCAAGGTGAGGTCGGCGGCTAGCACGGCTAGCGCGGCTAGCGCTCCAACAAAGTCCTCCTGGTTGTGTTGCTGTAGTCCGCTGCTAATACACCGATCCCACCTACAACTGTCTTCTTTGCAGCCTTCATTGTTCATTAAACAAATTGCAAAAGATGTCCAGAATACTGTGGAATTATGAAATGAAAACAGAGCTTTTTGTATAGGATTCTACGGAGTACCATAACTTCCGTTATACTGACTTCGTCACGCGCATACGTCATCATACCGCGACGTTTCAGCCGGATATTTCCCGGGAAATTTTAAATGTCACTTTATAAGTTAACCCGGCCGTATTGGCATGTGTTGCAATGTTAAGATTTCATCATTGATGTATAAACTATCAGACTGCGTGGTCGCTAGTAGTGGCTTTCAGTAGGCCTTTAAGTATGTGTCAATGAGAGGGCATTTTATGACTTTTCTTAATTTGATTATAAATAATTTTATTGTTATAATTTTATTGCATGTTTTTGTATATATCTTTAATTTAGGTAGCCAGGGACTGCAGATGGAAATGAGCTATTTAGCTATAATCTGATGCAGAACATATCTGTCTTTGAGCTTAAAGTCTCTTGTGCATTGTCCCTTCAAATAAGGACAAAACTAAACATTTTCTAGGCCAAGGACTCCCTGTTTAAAAATAGAGAAGGCACGAGGACTATCTATTTATATGTCTTGTAATCATTGGCTTTTAAATGAAACCGGTGGTCCTAAAACAACAAAATGCTTACTTTTATCATGCCTAACGTCTTCAAATTAATTGTCTTTCTGGCGTTTCTACTTTTTAACATATTTTCCCAGGCCAGTCAGGAGAGATAACCACTTCTCTTACTAGATCTTCTAACACGGAATCAATGACCACTTTCCTTTTAATAAGGGCCGATAGCGATAGTAAAAAAAAACAAAAAAACGGTAGCACATTTGCGGCTATATTGGTGGCTGTTTCTTACAACTACCTCACGATATAAATCCGATTTCTGGGGCAACGATTTGATTCAGAATCAATTCAACAGTAGTAATGTTCCAATAAGGGATTTGTCAGGTTCAAGAAGCAAGGAATCAAACAGAGACAGGATTCAATTTAGCTCATGAGGAGAGCCCGTGGACCTGCACCCTCGTACTTGGTCACCCCACGCGCTGAGGAAAAAGTTCCAGCGCCTCCCCCTTTATTTGGGCATTCCCTGATTACATAGCTGAAGCTGCGTCTAAGGGGAGGGGTCACATTATGCAGCTGCCCAGCACTGGGTCATAAACAGTTAAAACAAAATGTGCTTGGAGCGGTGTCAGGTTTGCCCCTTCTTGGAGACTTTGGGTCCTGAAACGGTCCCTCCCGTGGCCATCCAGAACTGAAAAACAGACAATTCTAGCTTTGTGAGCACAAGTAGATAGTAACTAGGGCCACCGGTCCTCACGCGGGTGTTGCCATGCAAGGCGCTAACCACGACCCATCAGGAGCAAGGGTGAAGTGTCTTGCTCAAGGAAACAATGGTCGTGACAACCGTTAGAAACAGCACAGCGCTCCTGTCCCACACAGTAAAAGATCTTTGACTAGCGCATTTGCAGTAAATGCCTCAAAACATCACATAGAGGATCTTTGACCAACATTTTTGCAATAAAACCTTAGAAACAGCATAGAGCTCCTGTCCCACACAGTAAAAGATCTTTGACTAGCGCATTTGCAGTAAATGCCTCCAAACATCACATAGAGGATCTTTGACCAACATTTTTGCAATAAAACCTTACAAACAGCATAGAGCTCCTGTCCCACACAGTAAAGGATCTTTGACAAGCGCATTTGCAGTAAATGCCTCATAACATCACATAGAGGATCTTTGACCAACATTTTTGCAATAAAACCTTACAAACAGCATAGCGCTCCTGTCCCACGCAGTAAAGGATCTTTGACTAGCGCATTTGCAGTAAATGCCTCAAAACATCACATAGAGGATTTTGACCAACATTTTTGCAATAAAACCTTACAAACAGCATAGGGCTCCTGTCCCACGCATTAAAGGATCTTTGACTAGCGCATTTGCAGTAAATGCCTCAAAACATCACATAGAGGATCTTTGACCAACATTTTTGCAATAAAACCTTACAAACAGCATAGCGCTCCTGTCCCACGCAGTAAAGGATCTTTGACTAGCGCATTTGCAGTAAATGCCTCAAAACATCACATAGAGGATCTTTGACCAAGATTTTTGCAATAAAACCTTAGAAACAGCACAGCGCTCCTGTCCCACACAGTAAAGGATCTTTGACTAGCGCATTTGCAGTAAATGCCTCAAAACATCACATAGAGGATCTTTGACCAACATTTTTGCAATAAAACCTTACAAACAGCATAGCGCTCCTGTCCCACGCAGTAAAGGATCTTTGACTAGCGCATTTGTAGTAAATGCCTCAAAACATCACATATAGGACCTTTGACCAACATTTTTGCAATAAAATATGAGAGACAGCATAGCGCTCCTGTCCCACACAGTAAATGATCTTTGACTAACACATTTGTAGTAAATGCCTCAAAACATCACATATAGGACCTTTGACCAACATTTTTGCAATAAAATATGAGAAACAGCATAGCGCTCCTGTCCCACACAGTAAAGGATCTTTGACTAGCACATCTGTAGTAAATGCCTAAAAAAATCACATATAGGACCTTTGACCAACATTTTTGCAATAAAATATTAGAAACAGCATTGCACTCCTGTCCAACACAGTAAAGGATCTTTGACTAGCGCATTTGCAGTAAATGCCTCAAAACATCACATAGAGGATCTTTGACCAACATTTTTGCAATAAAACCTTAGAAACAGCATAGAGCTCCTGTCCCACACAGTAAAGGATCTTTGACTAGCGCATTTGCAGTAAATGCCTCATAACATCACATAGAGGATCTTTGACCAACATTTTTGCAATAAAACCTTACAAACAGCATAGCGCTCCTGTCCCACGCAGTAAAGGATCTTTGACTAGCGCATTTGTAGTAAATGCCTCAAAACATCACATACAGGACCTTTGACCAACATTTTTGCAATAAAATATGAGAGACAGCATAGCGTTCCTGTCCCACACAGTAAAGGATCTTTGACTAGCGCATTTGTAGTAAATGCCTCAAAACATCACATATAGGACCTTTGACCAACATTTTTGCAATAAAATATGAGAAACAGCATAGCGCTCCTGTCCCACACAGTAAAGGATCTTTGACTAGCACATCTGTAGTAAATGCCTCAAAAAATCACATATAGGACCTTTGACCAACATTTTTGCAATAAAATATTAGAAACAGCATAGCGCTCCTGTCCCACGCAGTAAAGGATCTTTGACTAGCGCATTTGCAGTAAATGCCTCAAAACATCACATAGAGGATCTTTGACCAACATTTTTGCAATAAAACCTTACAAACATCATAGCGCTCCTGTCCCACGCAGTAAAGGATCTTTGACTAGCGCATTAAGAGTAAATGCCTCAAAACATCACATAGAGGATCTTTGACCAACATTTTTGCAATAAAACCTTACAAACAGCATAGCGCTCCTGTCCCACGCAGTAAAGGATCTTTGACTAGCGCATTTGCAGTAAATGCCTTAAAACATCTCATAGAGGATCTTTGACCAACATTTTTGCAATAAAACCTTACAAACAGCATAGCGCTCCTGTCCCACACAGTAAAGCATCTTTGACTAGCGCATTTGCAGTAAATGCCTCAAAACATCACATAGAGGATCTTTGACCAAGATTTTTGCAATAAAGTATTACATTGAATGGTAAATGGGTTATGCTTGTATAGCGCTTTGACACTATTTCCACATTCACCCATTCACACACACATTCACACACTGATGGCGGGTGTTGCCATGCAAGGCGCTAACCACGACCCATCAGGAGCAAGGGTGAAGTGTCTTGCTCAAGGAAACAATGGTCGTGACAACCGTTAGAAACAGCATAACGCTCCTGTACCACGCAGTAAAGGATCTTTGACTAGCGCATTTGCAGTAAATGCCTCAAAACATCACATAGAGGATCTTTGACCAACATTTTTGCAATAAAACCTTAGAAACAGCATAGCGCTCCTGTCCCACGCATTAAAGGATCTTTGACTAGCGCATTTGCAGTAAATGCCTCAAAACATCACATAGAAGATCTTTGACCAACATTTTTGCAATAAAACCTTACAAACAGCATAGCGCTCCTGTCCCACGCATTAAAGGATCTTTGACTAGCGCATTTGCAGTAAATGCCTCAAAACATCACATAGAGGATCTTTGACCAACATTTTTGCAATACAACCTTAGAAAACAGCATAGCGCTCCTGTCCCATACAGTAAAGGATCTTTGACTAGCGCATTTGCAGTAAATGCCTCAAATAATCACATAGAGGATCTTTGATCAAGATTTTTGCAATAAAACCTTAGAAACAGCATAACGCTCCTGTCCCATGCTGTAAATGATCTTTGACTAGCGCATTTGCAGTAAATGCCTCAAAACATCACATATAGGATCTTTGACCAACATTTTTGCAATAAAACCTTAGAAACAGCATAACGCTCCTGTCCCACGCCGTAAAGGATCTTTGACTAGCGCATTTGCAGTAATTGCCTCAAAACATCACATAGAGGATCTTTGACCAACATTTTTGCAATACAACCTTAGAAGCAGCATAACGCTCCTGTCAAACGCCGTAAAGGATCTTTGACAATCACATTTGCAGTAAATGCCTCAAAACATCACATATAGGAACTTTGACCAACATTTTTGCAATAAAACCTTAGAAACAGCATAACGCTCCTGTCCCACGCAGTAAATGATCTTTGACTAGCGCATTTGCAGTAAATGACTGAAAACATCACATAGAGGATCTTTGACCAACATTTTTGCAATAAAACCTTACAAAACAGCATAGTGCTTCTGTCCCATGCAGTAAAGGATCTTTGAATAGCACATTAGCAGTAAATGCCTCAAAACATCACATAGAGGATCTTTGACCAATATTTTTGCAATACAACCTTAGAAACAGCACAGCGCTCCTGTCCCACACAGTAAAGGATCTTTGACTAGCACATTTGTAGTAAATGCCTCAAAACATCACATATAGGACCTTTGACCAACATTTTTGCAATAAAACCTTAGAAACAGCATAGCGCTCCTGTCCCACACAGTAAAGGATCTTTCGGTAAATGCCTCAACACAATACATAAAAGATCTTTGACTAGCGCATTTGAGGTAAACGCCTCAAAACATCACATAAAGGATCTTAGACAATTAGCCTTTTGTGCTTAAAAACAGTAGCGTGCTTCCGTCATATACAGGATCTTTGGCAAAAGTTTTTGCAGAAGCTCCTAAGTCAGATACTACCTTTGGTAGTATCTGACTCAGTGGCCTGGTGGTTAGAGTGTCCGCCCTGAGATGGGTAGGTCGTGAGTTCAAACCCCGGCCGAGTCATACCAAAGACTATAAAAATGGGAGCCATTCCCTCCCTGCTTGGCACTCAGCATCAAGGGTTGGAATTGGGGGTTAAAAATCACCAAAAAATTATTCCCGGGCGCGGCCACCGCTGCTACTCACTGCTCCCCTCACCTCCCAGGGGGGATCGCGGGTGATGGGTCAAATGCAGAGGATAATTTCGCCACACCTAGTGTGTGTGTGACTATCATTGCTACTTTAACTTTTTTAACATACAGATTTGAGTTAAAATAGTCTATATATTTTTCCACAATTAATACATTTGTGTAATACCATTTTTTTTTATGGGTATGCAGTTTAATGACAGTCATGTTGATACACATAAGGCTGAATTAGCACACACGCAGCACGACTCGTTTGTAATATACTTTTTTATTCTTTTCATAGGAAACAAATCGTCATATTTGAAACGTCCTTTTTTTTTTTTTTATCGCTGCGAAATGTCTTTTGAGTGGCGGAGTTCCTCTTTCTCAACAGTACATTCAGTTATCTGAAAGAAAACATCTTGGCACTTAGAAAACAACCAACACAAAAAAAATAAATAAAAAAAATGTCACCTTTATTTTGTAGAGAACAAAAAAAATAAAGAAAACAAAAAAACAAAAGCCATTGAAACAGTCATTTTTTTTTTGTTTGTTTGTTTTTTTTTTAAATACTTTTCGTTTTTTTGAACTGGAGAATATTGAAAATACACTTTGTAATGTGGCTTGTTCTCTCTTTATAGTTACAAATATGTACAGTAAGAGTCTGGCCTGGCACCTCCACTGGTAATAAAAAGGTGTTTTCTATTCATTTCTGTGGGTCACCTCAGATGGAGGTCCCGTGATTGGCCTTCCCCTCCGAGAGGGGCCCCCCCGGCCCCGGCTGGTAGGACATGGGCATGGGGGTCTTGACCGGGCTCTGGCGGAAGAGCCCCCCGTTGGGCGCCCGGTGTTTGCAGCGGATGGAGGGCATGGTGGCGCTGCTGAGGGGCAGGGGCAAGGTCCGCCCGCCCACCGCGCCCAGTGTCCGCCCGGCCCCGTGGCCCTCCCGCAGGAAGGTGCTCACCGAGAGGGGCGGCGGCCCCCGGTGGGCGGGGTACTCCCTGGCGGACAAGACCTCCAGGGACTGGCTGGGCTGCATGCTGCTAATGTCCAGGGCGGAGATCTCGATGGACTGGCCGGGCAGCTGCTTGTGGGCCAGGTCTTCGTCCAGGAGGCTGTTCAAACGCTGGTGGACCTGCTCCAAGTTCATCTCCTTGTCCTTAGACCACGACCAGGTTCCATGGGTGGGTGGGGGGAGGAGGGGGGGCATGTCCAGAACAAGAGACAAAGAAGACAGGTTATACTTTGGTCTTGTCATCAAACATTGTGGTTGTCCTGAAAGGCTGGATTTACACTTTGACGTTCTGTCGTATAGAGGATCTTTGACAATTAGCCTTTTGTGCTCACATCATATAGAGGATCTTTGGGATACGTTTTTGCAGTAAGTCCTTAAGAACAGCAAAGCACTTTAATCATACAGAGGATCTTTGACATTTTTAATTTTTTTTGCAATAAACCTTTAAAAACAACAAAAAGCTGCAGTCACATAGAGGATCTTTGAGCAAGATTTTCGCAATAAAACCTTAGAAACAGCACAGCGCTCCTGTCCCACACCGTAAAGAATCTTTGACTGGCACATTTGCAGGAAATGCCTCAAAACATCACATAGAGGATCTTTGACCAACATTTTAGCAACAAAACCTTAGAAACAGCATAATGCTCTTGTCCAACTCCGTAAAGGATCTTTGACTAGCACATTTGCAGGAAATGCCTCAAAACATCACATATAGGAACTTTGACCAACTATTTTGCAATAAAACCTTAGAAACAGTATAACGCTCCTGTCCCACGCAGTAAAGGATCTTTGACTAGGGCAATTGTAGTAAATGCCTCAAAACATCACATAGAGGATCTTTGACCAACATTTCTGCAATAAAACCTTAGAAACAGCATAACGCTCCTGTCCGACGCCATAAAGGATCTTTGACTAGCACATTTGCAGTAAATGCCTAAAAACATCACATATAGGAACTTTGACCAACATTTTTGCAATAAAACCTTAGAAACAGCATAACACTCCTGTCCCATGCTGTAAATGATCTTTGACTAGCGCATTTGCAGTAAATGCCTCAAAACATCACATAGAGGATCTTTGACCAACATTTTTGCAATACAACCTTAGAAAACAGCACAGCGCTCCTGTCCCATACAGTAAAGGATCTTTGACTAGCGCATTTTGCAGTAAATGCCTCAAAACATCACATAAAGGATCTTTGACCAACATTTTTGCAATAAAACCTTAGAAACAGCATAACGCTCATGCCCCACTCCATAAAGGATCTTTGACTATCATATATGTAGTAAATGCCTCAAAACATCACATATAGGAACTTTGACCAACATTTTTGCAATAAAACCTTAGAAATAGCATAACGCTCCTGTCCCACGCAGTAAAGGATCTTTGACTAGCGCATTTGCAGTAAATGCCTCAAAACATCACATAGAGGATCTTTGACCAACATTTTTGCAATAAAACCTTACAAAACAGCATAGCGCTCCTGTCCCACACAGGAAAGGACCTTTGACCAGCACATTTGCAGGAAATGCCTCAAAACATCACATATAGGAACTTTGACCAACTATTTTGCAATAAAACCTTAGAAACAGCATAACGCTCCTGTCCCACGCAGTAAAGGATCTTTGACTAGGGCATTTGCAGTAAATGCCTCAAAACATCACATAGAGGATCTTTGACCAACATTTTTGCAATAAAACCTTACAAAACAGCACAGCGCTCCTGTCCCATACAGTAAAGGATCTTTGACTAGCGCATTTGCAGTAAATGCCTCAAAACATCACATAAAGGATCTTTGACCAACATTTTTGCAATAAAACCTTAGAAACAGCATAACGCTCATGCCCCACTCCATAAAGGATCTTTGACTATCATATATGTAGTAAATGCCTCAAAACATCACATATAGGAACTTTGACCAACATTTTTGCAATAAAACCTTAGAAATAGCATAACGCTCCTGTCCCACGCAGTAAAGGATCTTTGACTAGCGCATTTGCAGTAAATGCCTCAAAACATCACATAGAGGATCTTTGGCCAACATTTTTGCGATAAAACCTTACAAAACAGCATAGCGCTCCTGTCCCACACAGGAAAGGATCTTTGACTAGCACATTTGCAGTAAATGCCTCAAAACATCACATAGAGGATCTTTGACCAACATTTTTGCAATAAAACCTTACAAAACAGCACAGCGCTCCTGTCCCATACAGTAAAGGATCTTTGACTAGCGCATTTGCAGTAAATGCCTCAAAACATCACATAAAGGATCTTTGACCAACATTTTTGCAATAAAACCTTAGAAACAGCATAACGCTCATGCCCCACTCCATAAAGGATCTTTGACTATCATATATGTAGTAAATGCCTCAAAACATCACATATAGGAACTTTGACCAACATTTTTGCAATAAAACCTTAGAAATAGCATAACGCTCCTGTCCCACGCAGTAAAGGATCTTTGACTAGCGCATTTGCAGTAAATGCCTCAAAACATCACATAGAGGATCTTTGACCAACATTTTTGCGATAAAACCTTACAAAACAGCATAGCGCTCCTGTCCCACACAGGAAAGGATCTTTGACCAGCACATTTGCAGTAAATGCCTCAAAACATCACATAGAGGATCTTTGACCAACATTTTTGCAATAAAACCTTAGAAACAGCATAACGCTCCTGTCAAACACCGTAAAGGATCTTTGACTAGCACATTTGAAGTAAATGCCTCAAAACATCACATATAGGAACTTTGACTAATATTTTTGCAATAAAACCTTACAAAACAGCATAGCGCTCCTGTCCCATACAGTAAAGGATCTTTGACTAGCGCATTTGCAGTAATTGCCTCAAAACATCACATAGAGGATCTTTGACCAACATTTTTGCAATACAACCTTAGAAGCAGCATAACGCTCCTGTCAAACGCCGTAAAGGATCTTTGACAATCACATTTGCAGTAAATGCCTCAAAACATCACATATAGGAACTTTGACCAACATTTTTGCAATAAAACCTTAGAAACAGCATAACGCTCCTGTCCCACGCCGTAAAGGATCTTTGACTAGCGCATTTGCAGTAAATGCCTCAAAACATCACATATAGGAACTTTGACCAACATTTTTGCAATAAAACCTTAGAAACAGCATAACGCTCCTGTCCCACGCAGTAAAGGATCTTTGACTAGCGCATTTGCAGTAAATGCCTCAAAACATCACATAGAGGATCTTTGACCAACATTTTTGCAATAAAACCTTAGAAACAGCATAACGCTCCTGTCAAACACCGTAAAGGATCTTTGACTAGCACATTTGAAGTAAATGCCTCAAAACATCACATTTAGGAACTTTGACTAATATTTTTGCAATAAAACCTTAGAAACAGCATAACGCTCCTGTCAAACACCGTAAAGGATCTTTGACTAGCACATTTGAAGTAAATGCCTCAAAACATCACATATAGGAACTTTGACCAACATTTTTGCAATAAAACCTTAGAAACAGCATAACGCTCCTGTCCCACGCAGTAAAGGATCTTTGACTAGCGCATTTGCAGCAAATGCCTCAAAACATCACATAGAGGATCTTTGACCAACATTTTTGCAATAAAACCTTAGAAACAGCATAACGCTCCTGTCAAACACCGTAAAGGATCTTTGACTAGCACATTTGAAGTAAATGCCTCAAAACATCACATATAGGAACTTTGACTAATATTTTTGCAATAAAACCTTACAAAACAGCATAGCGCTCCTGTCCCATACAGTAAAGGATCTTTGACTAGCGCATTTGCAGTAATTGCCTCAAAACATCACATAGAGGATCTTTGACCAACATTTTTGCAATACAACCTTAGAAGCAGCATAACGCTCCTGTCAAACGCCGTAAAGGATCTTTGACAATCACATTTGCAGTAAATGCCTCAAAACATCACATATAGGAACTTTGACCAACATTTTTGCAATAAAACCTTAGAAACAGCATAACGCTCCTGTCCCCTGCTGTAAATGATCTTTGACTAGCGCATTTCCAGTAAATGCCTCAAAACATCACACAGAGGATCTTTGACCAACATTTTTGCAATACAACCTTAGAAACAGCACAGCGCTCCTGTCAAACGCCGTAAAGGATCTTTGTCAATCACATTTGCAGTAAATGCCTCAAAACATCACATATAGGAACTTTGACCAACATTTTTGCAATAAAACCTTAGAAACAGCATAACGCTCCTGTCAAACGCCGTAAAGGATCTTTGACAATCACATTTGCAGTAAATGCCTCAAAACATCACATAGAGGATCTTTGACCAACATTTTTGCAATAAAACCTTAGAAACAGCATAACGCTCCTGTCCCACGCCGTAAATGATCTTTGACTAGCGCATTTGCATTAATTGCCTCAAAACATCACCAACATTTTTGCAATACAACCTTAGAAAACAGCATAGCGCTCCTGTCCCATACAGTAAAGGATCTTTGACTAGCGCATTTGCAGTAAATGCCTCAAATAATCACATAGAGGATCTTTGATCAAGATTTTCGCAATAAAACCTTAGAAACAGCATAACGCTCCTGTCCCATGCTGTAAATGATCTTTGACTAGCGCATTTGCAGTAAATGCCTCAAAACATCACATATAGGATCTTTGACCAACATTTTTGCAATACAACCTTAGAAGCAGCATAACGCTCCTGTCAAACGCCGTAAAGGATCTTTGACAATCACATTTGCAGTAAATGCCTCAAAACATCACATAGAGGATCTTTGACCAATATTTTTGCAATACAACCTTAGAAACAGCATAACGCTCCTGTCAAACGCCGTAAAGGATCTTTGACAATCACATTTGCAGTAAATGCCTCAAAACATCACATATAGGAACTTTGACCAACATTTTTGCAATAAAACCTTAGAAACAGCATAGTGCTTCTGTCCCACACAGGAAAGGATCTTTGACTAGCACATTAGCAGTAAATGCCTCAAAACATCACATAGAGGATCTTTGACCAACATTTTTGCAATACAACCTTAGAAACAGCATAACGCTCCTGTCAAACGCCGTAAAGGATCTTTGACAATCACATTTGCAGTAAATGCCTCAAAACATCACATATAGGAACTTTGACCAACATTTTTGCAATAAAACCTTAGAAACAGCATAACGCTCCTGTCCCATGCTGTAAATGATCTTTGACTAGCGCATTTGCAGTAAATGCCTCAAAACATCACACAGAGGATCTTTGACCAACATTTTTGCAATACAACCTTAGAAACAGCACAGCGCTCCTGTCAAACGCCGTAAAGGATCTTTGTCAATCACATTTGCAGTAAATGCCTCAAAACATCACATATAGGAACTTTGACCAACATTTTTGCAATAAAACCTTAGAAACAGCATAACGCTCCTGTCAAACGCCGTAAAGGATCTTTGACAATCACATTTGCAGTAAATGCCTCAAAACATCACATAGAGGATCTTTGACCAACATTTTTGCAATAAAACCTTAGAAACAGCATAACGCTCCTGTCCCACGCCGTAAAGGATCTTTGACTAGCGCATTTGCAGTAATTGCCTCAAAACATCACATAGAGGATCTTTGACCAACATTTTTGCAATACAACCTTAGAAAACAGCATAGCGCTCCTGTCCCATACAGTAAAGGATCTTTGACTAGCGCATTTGCAGTAAATGCCTCAAATAATCACATAGAGGATCTTTGATCAAGATTTTCGCAATAAAACCTTAGAAAAAGCATAACGCTCCTGTCCCACGCCGTAAAGGATCTTTGACTAGCGCATTTGCAGTAATTGCCTCAAAACATCACATAGAGGATCTTTGACCAACATTTTTGCAATACAACCTTAGAAGCAGCATAACGCTCCTGTCAAACGCCGTAAAGGATCTTTGACAATCACATTTGCAGTAAATGCCTCAAAACATCACATATAGGAACTTTGACCAACATTTTTGCAATAAAACCTTAGAAACAGCATAACGCTCCTGTCCCATACAGTAAATGATCTTTGACTAGCGCATTTGCAGTAAATGACTGAAAACATCACATAGAGGATCTTTGACCAACATTTTTGCAATAAAACCTTACAAAACAGCATAGTGCTTCTGTCCCACGCAGTAAAGGATCTTTGACTAGCACATTAGCAGTAAATGCCTCAAAACATCACATAGAGGATCTTTGACCAATATTTTTGCAATACAACCTTAGAAACAGCATAACGCTCCTGTCAAACGCCGTAAAGGATCTTTGACAATCACATTTGCAGTAAATGCCTCAAAACATCACATATAGGAACTTTGACCAACATTTTTGCAATAAAACCTTAGAAACAGCATAACGCTCCTGTCCCACACAGGAAAGGATCTTTGACTAGCACATTAGCAGTAAATGCCTCAAAACATCACATAGAGGATCTTTGACCAACATTTTTGCAATACAACCTTAGAAACCGCATAACGCTCCTGTCAAACGCCGTAAAGGATCTTTGACAATCACATTTGCAGTAAATGCCTCAAAACATCACATAGAGGATCTTTGATCAAGATTTTTGCAATAAAACCTTAAAAAGAGCACAGCGCTCCTGTCCCACGCAGTAAAGGATCTTTGACGAGCGCATTTGCAGTAAATGCCTCCAAACATCACACAGAGGATCTTTGACTAGAGCACTTGCAGTAAATGCCTCAAAACATCATATAAAAGATCTTTGAGTAGTGCATGTGCTGTAAATACTTAACACCAGCAAAATGATCCTGACCTTTAGATGATCTTTGACTAACACTCTCGCAGTGAATCCTTAAAACAGATGAATATTCCTGTCACATAGATGATCTTTGACGAGTGTAGAAACATTACTGATGAGCCTCCATTGAGATGATTTACCAAGAGTGTAAATCCAGCCTGAGACACAATCGAGAACACGCTATGATCGTGTTTGAGACTCGATGTTTTTATTTAAACTTCAACATAAAGTCTCAAAGACAAGACGATCTGCACTCATGCACAAACACAAAGACGTACAGTCAATGGTTACAAACGTGGTTAAAAGGACGACAAGACAAATGACAGCCGAGGAAAGCAGAGACGAACTTTCAGGACTCGACTCAGCAAATTGATCTGCTGAGAATTGACTTGAAAAAGGGAGAAAAAGTGCAGAGTCATCATTTCCCGTGCAAAGTCTGCACTACTTTTTTGGATCAAGTCCGCCTCCGCTTTCCTGGTCATGCACCCTTTTGGGTCGATACACAGTCGAAGAAGACACCATCAATGACAGATGAAGCCACGAGAATCGACCCCAGCCCCGCCCCCTTTTGTCCTGACAGCCAATCAGCACTCAAAGTCACGTCCGTTTGACTGTCCCAATGTCCCGCCTCCTTCCAATGTTATTAATATTGCAATCATTACATTGGATATTAAACTTTAACAATGTCATGTTCCTACGTGCACAATAACAAGGAAATCAAATACTGCACAACACAAATAAAACAAAAATACATACAAAATAAATGAGTACATACTCTTATTATTAATGTTATTATTATTGTTGTTGCTGTTGAATTAGTGACATTTTTAACTTTTAAAATTAAATTTAAAAATGGCAAAACATTTGTTGACTCTTGTCATTAAACATAGGAATTCACACTGTATAGAAAATAGAAAAAAGTATACATATATAAATATATCAACTATTATTATTATTATTATCCATCCATCCATCCATTTTCTTCAGCTTATCCGAGGTCGGGTCGCGGGGGCAGCAGCCTAAGTAGAGAAGCCCAGACTTCCCTCTCCCCAGCCACTTCGTCCAGCTCCTCCTGGGGGATCCCGAGGTGTTCCCAGGCCAGCCGGGAGACATAGTCTTCCTAATGTGTCCTGGGTCTTCCCCGTGGCCTCCTGCCGGTCGGACGTGCCCTAAAGACCTCCCTAGGGAGGCGTTCGGGTGGCATCCTGAGCAGATGCCCGAACCACCTCATCTGACTCCTCTCAATGTGGAGGAGCAGCAACTTTACTCTGAGCCCCTCCCGGATAACAGAGCTTCTCACCCTATCTCTAAGGGAGAGACCCACCACCCGGCGGAGGAAACTCATTTCCGTCCAGTCTCCAGGCTAAACGTTGAGGGCAAAATCTTCTTCAGTGTCATTGCACAGAGGATGGGCGAGTATCTCTGAAGAAATTAGTACATCGATACAGCTGTACAGAAGGCAGTAATATCAGGATTCTCTGCGTGCTCAGAACATTCCAGCGTGATCTGGCACCAGATCCAAGTGGCAAAGGCGAAGAGAAAGAATCTCCACGTAGTCTTCCTCGACCTTGCCAATGCCTTTGGTTCGGTGCCCCATGAACTCCTGTGGTCTGCTTCTCAGAAAACTGGAAGAGAACTTCAGTTGGGCCCGTATAAAGATCAAACCATCCAAGTCACGAAGCATCTCAGTTGTGAAGGGAGTGCTCTCGGACCTGAACTTCTTCATCGGAGATGACCCAATCCCAACAATGTCTGAGCAGCCTGTAAAGAGTCTTGGCAAGTGGTATGATGCAAGCCTGAAGGACAAAGACCAGGCGCAACAACTGCATAAGGATATCAGCAGTGGCCTACAGTCAATCAATAACACCCAACTGCCTGGAAAATTAAAGGCCTGGTGCTTGCAGTTCGGACTCCAACCCAGGATACTGTTGGTTATGAGGTCCCAATCTCAGCCGTAGAGAAGAGGAGTCAGAGGCTACATCAAAAAATGGCTCGGAGTTCCACGATGCCTTACCACCATAGGCCTCTACGGAGACGGCATCCTCAAGCTTCTCTCACCAGTCTCACAGAGGAGTTCAAGTGTGCAAATACAAGACTCCAGATGGCACTGAATGAATCCAGAGACTTAGTAGTGAGTAACAATGCACCGACTTTGGCGACAGGGCGCAAATGGAGAGCAGCCAAAGCAGTGGAAGAAGCAACAGCAGCCCTCAGACATGCTGACATTGTGGGCTATGTCCAGCAAGGAAGAGGAGGCTTTGGGCTAACAGCTACATGCCCAGCTTGGAGTAAGGCCACAGCACCAGAACGGAGGAAGATGGTGGTGGACAAAGTATGCCGCCAGGAGGAGGCTGCAAGATCGGCCAAGGCAGTCTCTCTGGGCAAACAGGGTCAGTGGACGAGATGGGACAGTGTGGAGAGGAAGAAGATCAGCAGGAAGAAACATGTGGGCCATGGAAGCGAGGCAGTTGAGCTTTACCATTCCATACCATACCATAACAGCTTTATTTATAAAAACATGTCATCAGAGCTACATACGACGTCCTTCCAACACCAGTTAATCTTCACTAGTGGATCGGTAATGACCCGTAGTGTGCCCTTTGTTCCATGCCAGCCACCCTCAAGCACATTCTCACAGGGTGCAAAACCAGTCAGTTATACGTGGCGTCACAACCAAGTCCTAAAGACCCGTACATCCACCCTGGAGGACAAACGAGTTGCCATCAATTCCCTACCACCATCAGCAGCCAACTACAAGCAACCTTTGTCCGCGAAGGGGCTAAGGTAGTCAGGAGCGGCTCCATGCCACCTGAACAAGGCCAGCTACGCTTGGCCCGAGACTGGAGGATGCTGGCTGCTCTTGGCCGGCAGCTTGCGCTTCCTCCAGAGATCGCCGTAACCACCCTGAGACCGGACGTGGTGCTCTGGTCCCCTTCAGAAAAAAAGGTGTTCATCATGGAACTCACAGTACCCTGGGAGGACTCAGTAGATGAGGCTTACGAGCGAAAAACACCTACTCTATGCCGAGCTCGCAGCTGAAGCACAACAACGTGACTGCAACATTGAGCTCCGCCCAGTGGAGGTGGGCTGCAGAGGCTTTGTGGCGAGCGAGATCTACCACCAAACTGCTTGTAGACCTGGGAGTCCGATGCCAAAGCCTGCGCATAGCCATCAAAGCTGCATCTGAGGCAGCCGAAAGAGGCAGCCAGTGGCTGTTCATGAGGAGGAAATACCCCTTCTGGGCCACCAAGTAGCAAGCCAGGAGGTATGCGGTCAGCTTAGGCTTGACTCAGGGAAAAGGACGCCCCTGTCATGCATAGTCCAATGAGAAGTCTGCTGCGCAACACCAAGCAACTCTCATGACTAATTGGGACTGACGCAAGCCCGGGGCTGATCACCCTGTGGTTGGCCACCCCTGGAGAGGGAATCTAGTGTTAAGGCCGAAACGCCCACTGACCCAAGGGTACATTACTGATGATGCGTCCAAAATTGCAACACATCCATCCACCATTCCACCAGTCATCACCAAAACAACACACACTCTCAAGTATGTGCCAGCACAAAGGAATTTACACCTTTTCCTGTGTTTCGTAAACGTATTATTGTTGTTATTATTATTATTATTATTTGTATTATGATTATGATGATTATTATTTGTATTATTATTATTATCCATCCATTTTCTACCGCTTATTCCTTTCGGGATCACGGGGGGCGCTGGAGCCAATGTCAGCTACAATCGGGCAAAAGGCGGGGTACACCCTGGACAAGTCGCCACCTCATCGCAGGGCCAACACAGATAGACAGACTATCATTATTATTATTATTATTATTATTTGTATTATTATTATTGAAAAGCTGTCATCGTTGCTGGGCAACACACTTAATGTTACTTTACAGCATGAACATGCTAAAAAGTGGAGACCTGACTGGAGTTCAAGCCGAACCCCTCGGCGGTTTTTAGAAAGACTTCTTTGATTGACAGCTAAGTAGCGGAAAGAAGGGACTTGGAGGTCAAACAGGCCGGTGGGGGTCGAGGCTGAGGTTCTACGTCATCTGCTAACGCTCACACTTTAGTTTAGGGATCCATGTCAAGCCTTAGTGAGTGGATGCAGAGGGGCTGCCAAGTCCGAGGTCTACGGCGTTAAGACTTGAATGGATTGGCTAAAGAGAGCTATCGACCCAGAAGTACAACGGTGTCAAATTAACGCTACGTGGTTGGCTCCGCCTGCGCTTCTCTCTCACACGAGCGTACGAGAGAAGCGCAGGCGGAGCGTCATGAGGAGAATGATCACATGATGATCACATGACCACACCTATCACAGCTGCGTGTACTGCAGCTCCACTAAATCGGGGCTGGCGTCTGTGCTTGCTGGATCCATAAAGTAGAGTGTGGCAGTGGCGTCTCTGGGCAGCACCGGGGGGCCCGGGGGTCTGGGTCTGGACCGGGGCCTCGGCGGGGCGGGGGGCCCCAAGTTCTGGGCCAGCAGGTTTGGGCCCGGTCCGGACGGCTTGTCATGGGTCACCTCTTTGGGCTCCTTCCTGCGGCAGTGGTTGCTGGTCCACCAGGTCTCCAGCGCCGCCACCAGCAGGGCCAGCAGCAACCCGGCCGCCAGGATGCAGAAGACCCCAGCGAAGCTGTGCAGGTGCAGCGCCCGGCCCTCTGTCTGGGGGTCGGCGTGGCTCTGCAGGTCGCAGCGGCCCTTCTTTGGCCACCACTTCTGCTTCAAGATGTCCAGGTCGCCTTTCTCCTGGAGCTCCAGAATCCTGAGGAGCACAAACAAAATGTTTTTTTCCAGCTAATAAAGTCAAAACCTGTTGTCGTGGTCGTGATATTTTGTCGTACAGTCCAAGAGCCCGCGTGACACCTTAGTAAAAAATAAAGACTTCTGTACAATTTGTGTCGAAACATTGCTAGAATTTTACAAAAGAAGTTAGTGTTTTTTACAGCAGATTTCTGTCAATAAAAAAAAAACGTTACTATTATATTAATTTTTACCGTAAAATTCCGGTGACCGTGCTGCCATTTTTTTACCGGAAAATCAAGAAATCACTGCACGTAAGCCATGGTATTAAGGACCTTCCATCCCTCAGTTGGTCCTGCATCAAAAAGCGACATGGAGTGTGTTCATGCATATTTGTATGTGCTACGGTGATGTAATCAATCTTGCATCACTAGCGAATATGCTAACACAAGTGTCAGTATATGTCTAGCATTAAAAGATTACAGTTGGTACAAAATGCGACTGCTAGACTTTTGACAAGAACAAGAAAGTTTGATCATATTACGCCTATACTGTATATACCTTATATACATATATACATACCTATACTGGCTCAGCTGCACTGGCTTCCTGTGCACTTAAGATGCGACTTTAAGGTTTTACTACTTACGTATAAAATACTGCACGGTCTAGCTCCAGCCTATCTTGCTGACAGTATTGTACCATATGTCCCGGCAAGAAATCTGCGTTCAAAGAACTCCGGCTTATTAGTGATTCCCAGAGCCCAAAAAAAGTCTGCGGGCTATAGAGCGTTTTCTGTTCGGGCTCCAAAACTATGGAATGCCCTCCCGGTAAAAGTTAGAGATGCTACCTCGGTAGAAGCATTTAAGTCCCATCTTAAAACTCATTTGTATACTCTAGCCCAGGGGTCGGCAACCCGCGGCTCCGGAGCCGCATGCGGCTCCTTGACCACTCTGATGCGGCTCGGCTACATACATGCCGACCCCCCCGATTTTCCCAGGAGACTTATGGATCTCAGTGTCTATCATTAATTACTCCCAGGGAAAAAATAATCCTATTTACACTCTTAATACTAAAAAAAGGGCGTGCCCTAATTGCACTGCAGTAATTGTCCTCTACAGCATTTACATACAGCGTGCCAGTCCAGCCACATGTTGCATGTTGTTATTACTTGCACACACAGGAGACAGCAAAGCATACTTACTCATCAGCCACACAGCTTACACTGACGGTAGCCGTATCAAACAACTTTAACATTGTTACGTTACAAATATGCGCCACACTGTGAACCCACACCAAAAAAGAATGAAAAACACATTTCTGGAGAACATCCCACCGTAACACAACATAAACACAACACAACCATTACCCAGAATCCCATGCAGCCCTAACTCTTCCGGTCTACATTATACACCCCCGCTACCACCAAATCCCCCCACACATCCACCCCCCCCCTCTCCGTGCGTTGGTTGAGCGGAAGAGTTAGGGCTGCATGGGATTCTGGGTATTGGTACCGTCAGTGTAAGATGTGTGGCTGCTGAGTTAGTACGCCTTGCTGTCACTTACGTGACCAAGCTGAAACTGCATTCTACGTGTGGTCAAGCAGGTACACTGTTAGGGCAGGCTGTAGAGGGCGCCAAATGCAGTGTCATCACGCTCTGGTATTCGGGAGTCTCCCGGGAAAAATGAGAGGGTTGGCAAGTGTGAAGCTATCAAGTGCCATTCATTCAAAACTCGCGGGCTGCACTAACATCAAATTTCCACATTAAAGTGCGTGCTGGTGCGTGTGTCGGAGACCCCTGGTTAACATAGCACAAAGCATTTAAGCTTTGTATGCGGTGTTTTTCATTTTAAATTTAAAAATTTTTTTTGTGGCTCCCATTACTTTCTTTAATTTGTGAAACTTGCCAAAATGGCTCTTTGAGTGGTAAAGGTTGCCAACCCCTGCTCTAGCCTTTAAATAGACCCCTCTTTTTTTAGACCAGTTGATCTGCCGTTTTCTTTTCTCCTTTGTCCCCTCGCCGGGTTATTCCGGTTCCGTTGACCATGGATGAGATGCTGGCTGTCCAGAGTTGGGACCCGGGGTGGACCGCTCGCCTGTGCTTCGGTTGGGGACGTCTCTGCGCTACTGACCTGTCTCCGCTCGAGATGGTCTCCTGCTGGCCCCACTATGGACTGGACTCTCACTGTTATGTGGATCCACTAGGGACTGTACTTAGAGGGGGGATTACCCACATATGCGGTCCCCTCCAAGGTTTCTCATAGTCATTCACATCGACGTCCCTTGTATGGGCTCTGTGCCGAGGATGTCGTTGTGGCTTGTGCAGCCCTTTGAGACTTTTGTGATTTAGGGCTATATAAATCAACATTGATTGATTGATTGATTGATATTATTACCTTACAATGACATTATTTTTGTATTGTTTCACTTTCACAAATTCCTCAGTAAATCCACCAAAATGTCACAGTGGAGTTATTGAGTCTGTTTAGCTGATTGGAGAGCTAGCTTGCTCAGCTAGTCGGTCCATGACCATGACTTCTGTTTTGTTTGATCAGCCGTTTTACTGCCCTGTTCCAGACACCGTTTGGAAACAATTAAGGTATGTAAAAAAAGATATACAAAATCTTTAGTACTGGATATACCTGCGGCTAATGGTCTGATGCGGCTAATATTTGTAAAAATAATTTTTCTTCTTATATTTGGTGAGTGTAGTGTGGTGGCATTTCTGACCTTTTGTACCATATTTTGTGTCTGTCAAAGTCCGAAAGAGAGCGAGGTCGAAAAGCATTAAGAAAGACACGTCAGTAGTGGAATGTCTGCTCGTTTCTCTTTCTTCTATTCCGTACCATTGAAGGAGCATATGTGGGTTAGAGTTGAACATATGGTCGGCCTGACCATTTTACAAAATGTTTTGATTGTTTATTATGACTAAGGGATTCAAGGGTGTTGCAGAACTAACAGGTCCAAAACAACTGGACCTTGACACACGAGGGAAACACATAATTGGCCAAGTAGACCAAGTCTATGTATGATTCGCGTGATTCTCGATTCATCCAACGTCTCCGGAGGACGTTGTCTGTTTGCATGGCAATTCAATCCAACCTTGTACCATTTGATTATGAGTAAATAAATCTTTTGTACTTTTTGCACTTTTGTTGCTGTTTAAGATTCGGACATTCCACCACAGTAGCCTAAACACCGATGTGCTCTGTAGCCCGGAAAACAAAGTCTACTTTGGGACACATTATGATCCAGAACCTTATGTTTTTGAGCCTGAATATACAGAGGATGAGTTACAGGTATTAGAAGCTGGGTGCTAAGATGCTAACATTTCTGTTTTTGTCAACTTTGGATCTAACTCAAGCTGAAGACTTCTTATGAACGTAAACATCAAAGACAGTTTAGTCCTGGAAATATATCAACTGTCTTCCTGTTGTGTCTCGCCGGTGTGACCTGTTGCTCCTCTACGACGCTCACAAAGCAGTAAAGTCACACAAACGTGACGGATGTGAACTTCAAATGCGGCCCGCCAAAAAAAAAAAAGCGATGCAGGTATCATGCGGATCGAGAGGATTGATCTCCCTTTAAAACAAAACCGCCATCTCTTGAACGCATCACTTGTAGGAGAATGAAAGTGTCGTGATGTTTCATGAGTGTTGAGCGACTCCCTGTCCATTTGTGATCTGTGGGCGCCTCTTCTTCTCTTTTATGAATGTGCAGCATTATGCTCCAATATTTATGTGGCAGGCCTTGCGGAGAAATCACCGTGTATAGCGTTAGACGCCGCCATACGAGGAGATTCGAGGCCAATCTCATCCTTCTTCTCCATTTGTTCTTCCACTTTTTTATCACTGTTAGCAAGAAGTACAACCCCCCTGTGTCCGTATTGTCCTGGTGATGCTTGACTTTATTCCACAGAGTACAAACCCCAAAAGCAGTGAAGTTGTCACGTTGTGTAAATGGTAAATAAAAAGAAAATACAACAAATCATTATATTCTCTTTTTATTTACCATTTACACAACGTGACAACTTCACTGCTTTTGGCTTTTGTAAGAGAATAGGTCAATCCTCATTACCTATGCATTTTTTAGCAGCCTCTTGCTAGCAGTTTTTACTATTTAGTAGGGATGTCCGATAATGGCTTTTTTGCCGATATCCGATATTCCGATATTGTCCAACTCTTAATTACCGATACCGATGTATACAGTCATGGAATTAACACATTATTATGCCTAATTTGGACAACCAGGTATGGTGAAGATGATGTCCTTTTTAGGAAAAAATAATACAATAAAAGAAGATAAATAAATTAAAAACATTTTCTTGAATAAAAAAGAAAGTACAACAATATAAAAACAGTTACATTGAAACTAGTAATGAATGAAAATGAGTCAAATGAAGTGTTAAAGGTTAGTACTATTAGTGGACCAGCATGTGTGCTTACGGACTGTATCCCTTGCAGACTGTATTGATATATATTGATATATAATGTAGGAAGCAGAATATTAATAACAGAAAGAAACAACCCTTTTGTGTGAATGAGTGTAAATGGGGGAGGGAGGTTTTTGGGGTTGGTGTACTAATTGTAAGTGTATCTTGTGTTTTTTATGTTGATTTAATAAAAAAAAAAAATATATATACACTACCGTTCAAAAGTTTGGGGTCACCCAAACAATTTTGTGGAATAGGCTTCATTTCTAAGAACAAGAATAGACTGTCGCGTTTCAGATGAAAGTTCTCTTTTTCTGGCCATTTTGAGCGTTTAATTGACCCCACAAATGTGATGCTCCAGAAACTCAATCTGCTCAAAGGAAGGTCAGTTTTGTAGCTTCTGTAACGAGCTAAACTGTTTTCAGATGTGTGAACATGATTGCACAAGGGTTTTCTAATCATTAATTAGCCTTCTGAGCCAATGAGCAAACACATTGTACCATTAGAACACTGGAGTGATAGTTGCTGGAAATGGGCCTCTATACACCTATGTAGATATTGCACCAACAACCAGACATTTGCAGCTAGAATAGTCATTTACCACATTAGCAATGTATAGAGTGTATTTCTTTAAAGTTAAGACTAGTTTAAAGTTATCTTCATTGAAAAATAAGGACATTTTAATGTGACCCCAAACTTTTGAACGGTAGTGTATAAATAAAAAAACAAACAATACCGATAATAAAAAAAACAATACCGATCATTTCCGATATTACATTTTAAAGCATTTATCGGCATCTGTACTATTTTGAATGCAGAAACATGAGAACTGTGTGTGTTCTTGGGTGATTACACAAAAAGTGTCGTTCCTCTTTAAAATGTTTCCAAAACTCTTACACAAGGTTCATTACAGACCTTATTGATGGTCTTTACCATTAACAAACACGAGCGTGTTACATTCACTGACAACTAAAAAAAACAGGTAAATGAGGTTCATTGAAGCCTAAGTGATCCTGCAAAATGACAAAAATGCATATGTCAGGGCCATTAAGGAATACATTGTCTTCAACGATAACACAATAATGTGTGTGAGGCTCATTAAGGACTCTGGGGGACCTTCTTGTTTACAAAAACACTCAATTAGACTCAATTGGCTTCACAGAAAGTGCATAGTACCTTCAATTAGGGACTACAGTACATTGTTGTCAGGGTTTATAAAAAACAAGTTTATTAAGGACTCCAGATTGTGTTGATGTTTACAACTAAAGTCATGTTTGGGCCACTTTGTTTTCATCATTTCCAAAAATAAGTTCAGTATATTATGTTTATTAAAGATGTTTGATTAAAGTCTTTACACAAATGTGTACTCCAGATCAGTGCTTCTCAAACTTGTTTCACCAAATACCACCATAATGACATCATTACATACAGTAGTGTAGTAGACCTAAGTATTCATTAAGTACCACCATAATGACAACATTAAATACAGTAGTGTAGTAGACCCAAGTATTCATTAAGTACCACCATAATGACATCATTAAATACAGTAGTGTAGTAGACCTAAGTATTCATTAAGTACCACCATAATGACAACATTAAATACAGTAGTGTAGTAGACCTAAGTATTCATTAAGTACCACCATAATGACATCATTAAATACAGTAGTGTAGTAGACCTAAGTATTCATTAAGTACCACCATAATGACATCATTAAATACAGTAGTGTAGTAGACCTAAGTATTCATTAAGTACCACCATAATGACATCATTAAATACAGTAGTGTAGTAGACCTAAGTATTCATTAAGTACCACGATAATGACATCATTAAATACAGTAGTGTAGTAGACCTAAGTATTCATTAAGTACCACCATAATGACATCATTACATACAGTAGTGTAGTAGACCTAAGTATTCATTAAGTACCACCATAATGACAACATTAAATACAGTAGTGTAGTAGACCTAAGTATTCATTAAGTACCACCATAATGACAACATTAAATACAGTAGTGTAGTAGACCTAAGTATTCATTAAGTACCACTATAATGACATCATTAAATACAGTAGTGTAGTAGACCTAAGTATTCATTAAGTACCACCATAATGACATTATTAAATACAGTAGTGTAGTAGACCTAAGTATTCATTAAGTACCACCATAATGACATCATTAAATACAGTAGTGTAGTAGACCTAAGTATTCATTAAGTACCACCATAATGACATCATTAAATGCAGTAGAGTAGTAGACCTAAGTATTCATTAAGTACCACCATAATGACAACATTAAATACAGTAGTGTAGTAGACCTAAGTATTCATTAAGTACCACCATAATGACCACATTAAATACAGTAGTGTAGTAGACCTAAGTATTCATTAAGTACCACCATAATGACAACATTAAATACAGTAGTGTAGTAGACCCAAGTATTCATTAAGTACCAATATAATGACAACATTAAATACAGTAGTGTAGTAGACCTAAGTATTCAATAAGTACCACCATAATGACAACATTAAATACAGTAGTGTAGTAGACCTAAGTATTCATTAAGTACCACCATAATGACAACATTAAATACAGTAGTGTAGTAGACCTAAGTATTCATTAAGTACCACCATAATGACAACATTAAATACAGTAGTGTAGTAGACCTAAGTATTCATTAAGTACCAACATAATGACCACATTAAATACAGTAGTGTAGTAGACCCAAGTATTCATTAAGTACCACCATAATGACAACATTAAATACAGTAGTGTAGTAGACCTAAGTATTCATTAAGTACCACCATAATGACATCATTAAATACAGTAGTGTAGTAGACCTAAGTATTCATTAAGTACCACCATAATGACATCATTAAATACAGTAGTGTAGTAGACCTAAGTATTCATTAAGTACCACCATAATGACATCATTAAATACAGTAGTGTAGTAGACCTAAGTATTCATTAAGTACCACTATAATGACATCATTAAATACAGTAGTGTAGTAGACCTAAGTATTCATTAAGTACCACCATAATGACATCATTAAATACAGTAGTGTAGTAGACCTAAGTATTCATTAAGTACCACCATAATGACATCATTAAATACAGTAGTGTAGTAGACCTAAGTATTCATTAAGTACCACCATAATGACAACATTAAATACAGTAGTGTAGTAGACCTAAGTATTCATTAAGTACCACCATAATGACATCATTAAATGCAGTAGAGTAGTAGACCTAAGTATTCATTAAGTACCACCATAATGACAACATTAAATACAGTAGTGTAGTAGACCTAAGTATTCATTAAGTACCACCATAATGACATCATTACATACAGTAGTGTAGTAGACCCAAGTATTCATTAAGTACCACCATAATGACAACATTAAATACAGTAGTGTAGTAGACCTAAGTATTCATTAAGTACCACCATAATGACATCATTAAATACAGTAGTGTAGTAGACCTAAGTATTCATTAAGTACCACCATAATGACATCATTAAATACAGTAGTGTAGTAGACCTAAGTATTCATTAAGTACCACCATAATGACAACATTAAATACAGTAGTGTAGTAGACCTAAGTATTCATTAAGTACCACCATAATGACAACATTAAATACAGTAGTGTAGTAGACCTAAGTATTCATTAAGTACCACCATAATGACATCATTAAATGCAGTAGAGTAGTAGACCTAAGTATTCATTAAGTACCACCATAATGACAACATTAAATACAGTAGTGTAGTAGACCTAAGTATTCATTAAGTACCACTATAATAACAACATTAAATACAGTAGCGTAGTAGACCTAAGTATTGATAAAAAACAACTGATTTAATAGATGTAATATTTTTGGCCACAGTAACATTATACACAGTTTGAACGGTAACGCTGTGTTTGAATATAGCAAACTAAAACACTATTTTAATGAAGTGATTCTTTGGCGTGCCACTAGATGGAGCCTGCGTACCACAGTTTTAGAACCCCTGCCCGAGCTTCATTGAGGACTCAAGATAGATAGAAGGATTTTGAATCGAATCCTGACCCCCAAGACTCACAGTCCCACAAACGAGTCCTGAATGTTGACCAAAGTCCATTCATTAAGGACTAGTTGGTCATTAGGTGGAGTCGGGGCAACAACAACGGCTACATTAGCGTAATTGAAGACTAAATTGTGTCGAATGTTCACAAAAACATGTTCCTGACGCTGATGAAGGACTAAATTGCCTTCAGTGCGCACACAAAAAGCTGCTTGTTAGCTGGACTGAAGACTTTTAGATTGAAGAGATGGATGGATGTTCCTGTCACTGACTCGTTGCCTGGCAACCGGCCCAATCTCCAAGCTCTCTAACCGAGTGAACAACCCTTTACCCTGGAAACACTTTCTCTCTCGCTCTCCCGACTCTGCAAACCACCAGCACTTTGATTAGTGAGCGGAGAAGGTGCACACAGTAACTAATTAAAGTTACCCGTTCTTGTACCAACCATTCGTTGAATTACTCCTAAATCAATGCAATTAAATATCTGTCATATTAGAGCACAGTGCGCGTGTGTGTGTGCCTTTAAAAGGCGGTGCCTGTTGCCAACGGAGCTGTGTTTGCTAGCTTTAGCCGTTAGCATCTTTTGAATCTTCTCACCGGATTGTGTTACCGCTGCTTGGTAATAGAGATTGAATAGCTGTCATAGCTTCTTGTCAACAGACGGGGTATTGTTTGGATGGTAACACATTGATTTGTTGTTGATTATTCCCATCGTGTGCGTGTGTTGTCGTCTGCAGTGTCACAGTGTGATGGTGCCTTTGATATCAAGTTCATTTCTTCTTGTCAATAAACGGGGTATTGTTTGGATGGTAGGTTTATCACTTTATCCATTGATTTGTTGTTGATTATTCCCATTGTGTGCGTCTGTTGTTGTCTGCTGTGTCACAGTGTGATGGTGCCTCTTCCTGTTTGATATCAATGTAATTTCTTATCGTCAATAAACGGGGTATTGTTTGGATGGCAAGTTTATCACTGTATTTATCGATTTGTTGTTTATAATTCCCATTGTGTGCGTGTGTGGTTGTCTGTAGTGTCACAGGGTGATAGTTCCTCTTCCTGTTTGATATCAAGTTAATTTCTTATTGTCAACAAACGGGGTATTGTTTGGATGGTAAGTTTGTGACTTCAATCATTGATTTGTTGTTGATTATTCCCGTCGTGTGCATGTGTTGTCGTCTGCAGTGTCACAGTGTGATGGTGCCTCTTCCTGTTTGATATCAAGGTAATTTCTTATCGTCAACAAACGGGGTATTGTTTGTACGGGAAGTTTATCACTTTATTCATTGATTTGTTGTTCATTATTCCCACTGTGTGCGTGTGCGTATGTCGTTGTCTGCAGTGTCACAGTGTGATGGTGCCTCTTCCTGTTTGATATCAAGGTAATTTCTTATCGTCAATAAACGGGGTATTGTTTGGATGTCAATTTTATCACTGTATTTATCGATTTGTTGTTTATAATTCCCATTGTGTGCGTGTGTGGTTGTCTGCAGTGTCACAGTGTGATGTTGCCTCTTCCTGTTTGATATCAAGTTAATTTCTTATTGTCAACAAACGGGGTATTGTTTGGATGGTAAGTTTGTCACTTCAATCATTGATTTGTTGTTGATTATTCCCATTGTGTGCACGTGTTGTCGTCTGCAGTGTCACAGTGTGATGGTGCCTCTTCCTGTTTGATATCAAGTTCATTTCTTATTGTCAATAAACGGGGTATTGTTTGGATGGCAAGTTCATCACTTTATCCATTGATTTGTTGTTGATTATTCCCATTGTGTGCGTCTGTTGTTGTCTGCTGTATCACAGTGTGATGGTGCCTCTTCCTGTTTGATATCAAGGTAATTTCTTATCGTCAATAAACGGGGTATTGTTTGGATGTCAATTTTATCACTGTATGTATCGATTTTTTTGTTTATAATTCCCATTGTGTGCGAGTGTGGTTGTCTGCAGTGTCACAGTGTGATGGTGCCTCTTCCTGTTTGATATCAAGGTAATTTTTTATCGTCAATAAACGGGGTATTGTTTGGATGGCAAGTTTGTCACTTCAATCATTGATTTGTTGTTGATTATTCCCGTCGTGTGCACGTGTTGTCGTCTGCAGTGTCACAGTGTGATGGTGCCTCTTCCTGTTTGATATCAAGTTCATTTCTTATTGTCAATAAACGGGGTATTGTTTGGATGGCAAGTTCATCACTTTATCCATTGATTTGTTGTTGCTTATTCCCATTGTGTGCGTCTGTTGTTGTCTGCTGTGTCACAGTGTGATGGTGCCTCTTCCTGTTTGATATCAAGGTAATTTCTTATCGTCAATAAACGGGGTATTGTTTGGATGTCAATTTTATCACTGTATGTATCGATTTTTTGTTTATAATTCCCATTGTGTGCGAGTGTGGTTGTCTGCAGTGTCACAGTGTGATGGTGCCTCTTCCTGTTTGATATCAAGGTAATTTTTTATCGTCAATAAACGGGGTATTGTTTGGATGGCAAGTTTATCACTGTATTTATCGATTTGTTGTTTATAATTCCCATTGTGTGCGTGTGTGGTTGTCTGTAGTGTCACAGTGTGATAGTTCCTCTTCCTGTTTGATATCAAGTTAATTTCTTATTGTCAACAAACGGGGTATTGTTTGGATGGTAAGTTTGTCACTTCAATCATTGATTTGTTGTTGATTATTCCCGTCGTGTGCACGTGTTGTCGTCTGCAGTGTCACAGTGTGATGGTGCCTCTTCCTGTTTGATATCAAGTTCATTACTTATTGTCAATAAACGGGGTATTGTTTGGATGGCAAGTTTATCACTTTTTTCATTGATTTGTTGTTCATCATTTCCGTCGTGTATGTGTGTTGTTGTCCGCTGTGTCACAGTGTGATGTTGCCTCTTCCTGTTTGATATCAAGTTCATTTCTTTTTGTCAATAAACGGGGTATTTTTTGGACGGCAAGTTTATCACTTTATCCATTGATTTGTTGTTGACTATTCCCATTGTGTGCGTCTGTTGTTGTCTGCTGTGTCACAGTGTGATGTTGCCTCTTCCTGTTTGATATCAAGGTAATGTCTTATCGTCAATAAACGGGGTATTGCTTGGATGTCAATTTTATCACTGTATTTATCGATTTGTTGTTTATAATTCCCATTGTGTGCGCGTGTGGTTGTCTGCAGTGTCACAGTGTGATGGTGTCTCTTCCCGTTTGATATCAAGTTAATTTTTTATTGTCAATAAACGGGGTATTGTTTGGACGGCAAGTTTATCACTTTATCCATTGATTTGTTGTTGACTATTCCCATTGTGTGCGTCTGTTGTTGTCTGCTGTGTCACAGTGTGATGGTGCCTCTTCCTGTTTGATATCAAGGTAATTTTTTATCGTCAATAAACGGGGTATTGTTTGGATGTCAAGTTTATCACTGTATTTATCGATTTGTTGTTTATAATTCCCATTGTGTGCGTCTGTTGTTGTCTGCTGTGTCACAGTGTGATGGTGCCTCTTCCTGTTTGATATCAAGTTCATTTATTTTTGTCAATAAACGGGGTATTTTTTGGATGGCAAGTTTATCACTTTATCCATTGATTTGTTGTTGATTATTCCCATTGTGTGCGTCTGCTGTTGTCTGCTGTGTGCCTCTTCCTGTTTGATATCAAGGTAATTTCTTATCGTCAATAAACGGGGTATTGTTTGGATGGCAAGTTTATCACTGTACTTATCGATTTGTTGTTTATAATTCCCATTGTGTGCGCGTGTGGTTGTCTGCAGTGTCACAGTGTGATGGTGTCTCTTCCCGTCTAATATCAAGTTCATTTCTTGTCGTCAATAAACGGGGTATTGTTTGGATGGCAAGTTTATCACTTTATTCATTGATTTGTTGTTCATTATTCCCATTGTGTGTGTGTGTGTTGTTGTCTGCAGTGTCACAGTGTGATGGTGCCTCTTCCCGTTTGATATCAAGTTCATTTCTTCTTGTCAACAAACGGGGTATTGTTTGGATGGCGTTGTAACGGACCTAAAAGCAATTAAGTAGATTACTCGTGACGAGATAACGCCGTTACTATTCCTTATCGGCTTGCTCCTTGCCTTAACCACGCGAGCCGACCGTGGCGCGGTGTTTAAGTGCGTAATGAGGTCTGGGTGTGCGTCATTAGTGTGGAGTGCGTACTTCTGAGAGAAGAGGTCTCTGTAAGGGCTGCCGTGCTGCAGGGCCACGCCGTAGCCTCTGGTGCTGATGCTGTTGCCGGCCACCGTCAGCGTGCAGTCGTCGTCGGTCAGAGCGGCGTATTCCACCGCCGCCATGTCCCACAGGAAGGCGTACGACTCCCGCTTTGCCTGCATTGATGGGAAACACACAGGGGGGTTCACAAAGGATAATTACGGCACATGCAAAAGCCGGGTGACATCTCCAGGCGGAGAGAACGTCTCAAATATGTATGAGCTGCATTGATTCTTGACAGATCAATTCGCCATTGTTGGGGGGAGATGAGCCAAAAGTGACGAGCAAACATGAACACTGGAAGAAAGAAGCGGGAGAACTTTTATGCCACCTGAAGTCTTGCATGAGTCTCACCACCATTTCCCGTTTCTTTGCAGTACTTCTTCGTACTCCAACTTTGGGGAACTTTTCCCAATGCACACCTCTCACATCTTGTTCCCAATTAGGTGGGCAGTTAAAACCAAGTCGTTTGTGTCCTGGGTTTACAAAACACGCATGGCGCGTTCTTTAGAGGCTCCAGCTGGTCCGCGATGTTTACAGGAATGTGCGCGTGAAGTTCAGTCTTCAATGTTTACAAAAACGCACAAAATCACCGCAATGTTTACAAAACACATACCATATCGTAACGTCTCTAAGTGGTCTGTAATGTTTACGAACCACAGAGAAGCAAAGTCCATGATTTTTAAGTTTGAACACCCGAAAACGGCGAGCATAAAATAATAGTATACTATTATTAGCATGCTAGCACTTAACTGGGTAAGAAGAAATACCAAAAATGCACCACGTGTAGGTGTAAACATAGCGAGTAGCAAAAAAGCTAGCATTAAACATTGGCATGCTAATATAATAGAGCAGTGGTTTTTAACCTGGGTTCGATGGAACCCTAGGGGTTCGGTGAGTCAAAACACACCCGACTCATCATATAAATACAAACTTCTCCCTATCGCCGTATTACGGATACGGCAACAGCTGACTGATTTGCAGGTGTGTAATTTGTTGTGAGTTTATGCACTGTGTTGGTTTTGTTGTTTGAACAAGGTGATGTTCATGCACGCTTCATTTTGTGCAACAATAATAAAACATGGTAACACTTTAGTATGGGGAACATATTCACAATTAATTAGTTGCTTATTAACATGCAAATTAGTAACATATTGGCTCTTAACTAGTCATTATTAAGTACTTATTAAAGGCCTACTGAAATGATTTTTTTTAAATTTAAACGGGGATAGCAGATCCATTCTATGTGTCATACTTGATCATTTTGCGATATTGACATATTTTTGCTGAAAGGATTTAGTATAGAACAACGTCGATAAAGTTGGCAACTTTTGGTCTCCGATAAAAAAAAAGCCTTGCCCCTACCGGAAGTAGCGTGACGTAGACGGTTGTTCACTCCCTCATATTTTCCTATTGTTTTCAACGCAGCTAGAGCGATTCGGACCGAGAAAGCGACGATTACCCCATTCATTTGAGCGAGGATGAAAGATTCGTGGATGAGGAACGTTAGAGTGACGGACTAGAATGCAGTGAAATACATATTTTTTTTCGCTCTGACCGTAACTTAGGTACAAGCTGGCTCATTGGATTCCACACTCTCTCCTTTTTCTATTGTGGATCACGGATTTGTATTTTAAACCACCTCGGATACTATATCCTCTTGAAAATGAGAGTCGAGAACGCGAAATGGACATTACAGTGCCTTTTATCTCCACGACAATACATCGACGAAGCTCTTTAGCATCTTTAGCATGAGCTAACGTGATAGCATCTGTCTCAAATGCAGATAGAAACAAAATAAATAAATCCCTGACTGGAAGGATAGATAGAAAATCAACAATACTATTAAACCGTGGACATGTAAATACACGGTTAATGCTTTCCAGGCTGGCGAAGGTTAACAATGCTGTGCCAACGACGCCATTGAAGCTAACTTAGCAACTTAGCAACGGGACCTCACAGAGCTATGCTAAAAACATTAGCTCTCCACCTACGCCAGCCAGCCCTCATCTACTCATCAACACCCGTGCTCACCTGCGTTCCAGCGATCGGCAGAAGGACGAAGGACTTCACCCGATGCGTTTGGCGGCCCGGAGACGTAGGAAGTCAAGGTGAGGTCGGCGGCTAGCGCGGCTAGCGCGGCTAGCGCTCCAACAAAGTCCTCCTGGTTGTGTTGCTGTAGTCCGCTGCTAATACACAGATCCCACCTACAACTGTCTTCTTTGCAGCCTTCATTGTTCATTAAACAAATTGCAAAAGATGTCCAGAATACTGTGGAATTATGAAATGAAAACAGAGCTTTTTGTATAGGATTCTACGGAGTACCATAACTTCCGTTACACTGACTTCGTCACGCGCATACGTCATCATACCGCGACGTTTCAGCCGGATATTTCCCGGGAAGTTTTAAATGTCACTTTATAAGTTAACCCGGCCGTATTGGCATGTGTTGCAATGTTAAGATTTCATCATTGATATATAAACTATCAGACTGCGTGGTCGGTAGTAGTGGCTTTCAGTAGGCCTTTAAAACCTTTTTAGCCAGGGTTAAAGTAGACAAATGTGTGGACAAAATGAGACGTTAAGCAGCGAGCTACATGAACGTATTTGTTTGCATTCTGCTGCATTATAAAAGAGTGGGTTCCATTTCAATCGGCCCATTTTAAATTTGTTTCCAGAATAGCGTCGCCACGGTAACACGCAATGTTCCCAACTATAAATACCGGCGTCGGCGCAATCGAGACCTTTCCGACGAATTAAGATATGTCGGGGTTCATTGGCCGGTTTGCCTCGCATTAATCGCGGCAGAATAAGATGGAAGACGAATAAAGAAGTCGTCGTAGGAATATGAATATATCTAAGACAAATACGGCACTGGCATAAATATACAACATAAATAAGACTTCTTTGAATCTTTTTTCAATTAGCAATGTACCGGAGCTGCATTATTTGAAGCGCAAAGTGGCGTTGGAGGATTCTTTATTAGGTTGAATGAAAATGAAGTGCTGCATTCGTGTCATTGCATCCTTTTCTGGACTTTGGTGACCTTTCCCCTGGTCGATACATTCCAATTACAGTGGAACTGGTAGAATAATTATGTGTAAAGTAATCACACAACTTTAGTATGCTTAAAGTCCGTTGTTATAGTTCAGGGGTCACCAACGCAGTGCCCGCGGGCACCAGGTAGCCCGTAAGGACCAGATGAGTCTAAAAATAGCTCAAATAGCAGCACTTACCAGTGAGCTGCCTCTACTTTTTAAATTGTATTTATTTACTAGCAAGCTGGTCTCGCTTCGCCCGACATTTTTAATTCTAAGAGAGACAAAACTCAAATAAAATTTGAAAATCCAAGAAAATATTTTAAAGACTTGGTCTTCACTTGTTTAAATAAATTCATTAGTTTTTTCACTTTGCTTCTTATAACTTTCAGAAAGACAAATTTAGAGAAAAAATACAACCTTAAAAATGATTTTAGGATTTTTAAACACAGATACCTTTTTACCTTTTAAATCCCTTCCTCTTCTTTCCTGACAATTGAAATCAATGTTCAAGTACATTTTTTTTATTGTAAAGAATAATAAATACATTTTGATTTAATTCTTCATTTTAGCTTCTGTTTTTTCGACGAAGAATATTTGTGAAATATTTCTTCAAACTTATCATGATTAAAATTCAAAAAAAATATTCTGGAAAAATCTAGAAAATCTGTAGAATCAAATTTTAATCTTATTTCAAAGTCTTTTGAATTTATTTTAAAATTTTTGTTCTGGAAAATCTAGAAGAAATAATGACTTGTCTTTGTTAGAAATATAGCTTGGTCCAATTTGTTATATATTCTAACAAAGTGCAGATTAGATTTTAACCTATTTAAAACATGTCATCAAAATTCTAAAATTAATCTTAATCAGGAAAAATTACTAATGATGTTCCATAAATTCTTTTTTTTATTTTTTCAAAAAGATTCGAATTAGCTAGTTTTTTCAGTTGAATTTTGAATTTTAAAGAGTCGAAATTGAAGATAAACTATGTTTCAAAATTTAATTGTCATTTTTTTCGTTTTTTCTACTCTTTTAAACCGTTCAATTAAGTGTAAATATCATTAATTATTAATAATAACATAGAGTTAAAGGTAAATTGAGCAAATTGGCTATTTCTGGCAATTTATTTAAGTGTGTATCAAACTGGTAGCCCTTCGCATTAATCAGTACCCAAGAAGTAGCTCTTGGTTTCAAAAAGGTTGGTGACCCCTGCTATAGTTATTAGCTATTGTGCTCAAGTTAGATTTTTGTATCTGTGCAAAGCTGGCAATCCAAAAGATTGCCAGCCGTCTCTATCAGTGTTGTGTCCAGACTCGGTCTGCTGACTGCCAAGGCCGAACACCGCCGTGACGCAGACAGAGCAGAGACAAGGCGACATCACCTCCGTCAACTAATTTTCATTCATTCTATAATCATATATTGTGTCTAACTGGAGTTGTCGAGATTACCCCCTCCCCTCAGCGACAGCATCAGTGATGTAACAGGGACCTTCCAAATAAATAGAGGAAGCAGGCGGGCTGGACTTTTAGAACGTAGTTTGGATCTGTAACTAGAATACAGCCCAAAACACGTGTCTCCTCATGAGCTAAATTGAACTCTGTCTCTGCATGATTCCTTGCTTCTTGTCTGATTATTAGATGTCATCAGTGTTTGAACCTGACACGGGACCTCACTTGCGAGAGGTCCCGGGTTCAAATCCCGGACGAGCCCCCAAATTGTTGCGTTGACCAGCTCTTCCTCTCAGGGATTTTAAGGTGCTGGTCACTCCCAAGTTATTTTTATGGCACATAAGCTGGAGTTTAAATTGATCACCAGGCAGTAGTTGTTATTTTGTGGTTTATTCTCAAAGCTTTGACAATAAACGTGAGACCCATCCAGTACAGAAGCGTTTCCTAGCCCAGCCTAGATCGATCTCCCCTCCAAACCCCCGGAAGTCCTCGTTGTTTTGACTACTCCCTGAGTTATCTCTACTCCCTGCATTCCAGTGCTAGAAGGCCGACACACATTACTATGAGAGAGAAAGAATGAAGAATACTAGCTATTTTGTAATATGACTATGGAAGTAAAGAAGTAACACTTAAATATGGATATATGTAAAAAATCTCCTTCCGTCAATTTCAACATCTTCTCTCCCCGCGTCACACCTTTTAACCGTAAATCTAGCCAACGTAGAGCCCCAACTACCGACAAAGATGATGAAAAGTTACTTTTCAGACATAAGACACAAGAGCCGCGAGCGCCGACTGAACGCAAAGAAGACGAGGATGGGACTGGAATCCTTTCGGGTTTTTGTTTGTTGACGCAACGACGCTCTTGCCAGTGGTGTCCTCAACACGCCGAGTATTTCCACAGACGACAACAAACCTTTTCACCTCACGTCTCATTAGCCAAAGTTGGAAAGTTGTCTCATTGTTGTAAAAAGCACACACACTCAAGGAGGAACCTTATTTCGCTATTTGCTGGGTAATAAAATGGCAGAGCTGCAAATCAAACAAAAAACATCATTACGGGTACCTCAAAAAGGTTCATACAGTATACTTTTCAAATGTTCTTGTCGTCAGGCAATATTTTGGGTATATCTGAAGAAGACTACAGATGACAGTCCAAACATGTCAGGTAAAAAAATCCATCTCATATACCGAAAATATTGTCTGGCCACAAGAACATTAGAAAAGTATAACTAGAAAATTCCTGCGGACATTTTGATGGGCCTGCTATCTGTGCCCCGGACCGTCGGAAGCCGCCGTGCTTTGAAGATGGTGCCGAGTGTCTGAATCCGAGAGTTTTAGGTGTATCGGTACAAAATGAGCGACACAGCTAGCCTAAAACATTAGCATGCTTACATTTAGCATGTGTGCAAACGGGAGCATGATAGCAGTTGGCATGGTTCATATACCAAGTTATATGACTCAAAGGTGTATGGCTGCGAAAATAGAGAAAAAAAAGTGTAAAATTAGATGAAAAACTTAGCACGCTTAAGTTAGCTTGCCAGCATGCTATCGTTTGCAACTGTTGGCGAATGTCACATACCAAGTTATATGATGCTGGTGTCAGCGGTTGCAAAACTAGCTCAAAAAGTTAGCATGCTAATGTTAGCATGTTAGCAAGCTAAGGTTAGCTTGTGTCACATACCACGTTATATGACTCAAAGGTGTGTGGCTGCGAAAATAGACAAAACAAGTGTAAAATTAGATGAAAAACGTAGCATGCTTAAGCTAGCTTGCCAACATGCTATTGATTGCGTGTTAATAGTTAACAAATGTCACATACCAAGTTATATGACTCTGGTGTAAACGGTTGCAAAAATAGTTCAAAAAGTTAGCATGCTAATGTTAGCATGTTAGCAAGCAAACGTTAGCATGCTAACAGTCAGCTTGTGTCACCTACCAAGTTATATGACTCTAAGGTGTATGGCTGGGGAATTCGAGGAAACAAGTCTAAAATGTGCTAAAAAAGTAGGCCTATCCCCAGGTGCATGTCTTTGGAGGTGGGGGGGGGGCCTTGTCCCCAGGTGCATGTCTTTGGAGGTGGGAGGGGCCTGTCTCCAGGTGCATGTATTTGGGAGTGGAGGGGCCTATCCCCAGGTGCATGTCTCTGGAGGTGGAAAGGGGCTTATCCCCAGGTGCCTGTCTTTGGGGGTGGGAGGGGCCTATCCCCAGGTGCATGTCTTTGGGAGTGGGAGGGGCCTATCCCCAGGTGCATGTCTTTGGGAGTGGGAGGGGCCTATCCCCAGGTGCATGTCTTTGGGAGTGGGAGGGGCCTGTCCCCAGGTGCATGCCTTTGGGGGTAGAAGGGGTTTTATCCCCAGGTGCATGTCCTTGGGGGTGGGAGGGACCTATCCCCAGGTGCATGCCTTTGGGAGTGGGAGGGGTTTCATCCCCAGGTGCATGTCCTTGGGGGTGGGAGGGGCCTATCCCCAGGTGCATGCCTTTGGGAGTGGGAGGGGTTTTATCCCCAGGTGCATGTCCTTGGGGGTGGGAGGGGCCTATCCCCAGGTGCATGCCTTTGGGAGTGGGAGGGGTTTTATCCCCAGGTGCATGTCCTTGGGGGTGGGAGGGGCCTATCCCCAGGTGCATGCCTTTGGGGGTAGAAGGGGTTTATCCCCAGGTGCATGTCCTTGGGGGTGGGAGGGGCCTATCCCCAGGTGCATGTCTTGGGAGGTGGGAGAAAGCCGGAGTGCCCGGACGGAACCCTCGCAGCCACGGGGAGAACATGCAAACCCCACACAGAAAGACCCCGAGCCCGGGGATCGAACCCAGGACCTTCTCACTGTGAGGCACGAGTGTTAAGCACTTCACCACCGTACCGAGTATCTGCAAAAGCCCTGTGTTTCCGAGACATGTGAGCGGTACACAATGATTTTAACTTGAAAGTATTTGTACAACCTTTCACTGGGCAACCCAAACCGCCAACATGTGGAAATTCCACACAAACCCCTGCTTCAATCTCTAAAGCAAGCATATATTTGACATGCTACTACCAACGGTTCTATGACCATATTGGTATGTTTGCATTGGAGGTGTAGAAAAGTCAGCACACAGAAATGTTAGCAGAAATATGAAAAATAAAGTAGTGTACAAATGAGGAGCTCTCGACTCCTTAGATATGCGGACTTCATTGATATTTGTTGAATTATGGATTGCATCTTCTGCGGCCCCCAGGGGCCCCCGGTAGTTAGCAGGCTTGATGGACAGAGAGCAGAGGAGGCCTCATCAAATATTACTTGGCTAGAATTGATATTTGGAAAAATAAGCCTCAATATAAATATGTTATAAAGAGCGTTTGTGGCGAGAAGATTTCACAACACTCAAGACGTGGAGCCAAGGTTCTTGACCAAAGACTAGAGGAACGTGTTACCTTCTTGATGCCTTCTTCGGGGCCAGAGACGGAGTTTTCCAAGCCGTTGTTCTTGTTGACCGTCTTCCAGAGGTCAGCAAAGGTGCTGTCCTGCTCCAGAGGGTTGGTGCCTTTGGCCTGGAAGTAGTCGTACACCGCAGAGTCCCTCACCGTGCCGTACACCAGGTCCACCTGCTTGGACAGGTCCTGGAAAGACCTGGAGGGGTGGGATAGGACTTTACCGTCATTGCACTTCAAAAGGTGTGTATTTTCCGTGGCTGAGTGGCTGTTGGCCAGCTTGGTGCTGTCACAAACGCCATGACGCAGTCCGACAGAAGTCAACAACAACAACATGTGTAAATCTCGACGCAGGTTGCTTGCAGCCCGGGAAAACAATCCTGATTGGAATGTTTTTGTCTGGGCGAGAGAAAACTAAAGTTAACTTTTCACTCTAATTGTTGACTTCTGGTCCTCAAATTCGTCATACTTTGCCATGCAGAGCAGACGGTCTCCAAGATGTTGTCCAGTTTGAGATTAGGTCTAAATCACAAAAGCCTGAGTGCCCAGACCTCTGCCCGAATCTTCCAATCACTTGTGGCAGCTATATATATATATATATATATATATATATATATATATATATATATATATATATATATATATATATATATATATATATATATACACACTTATGTTTGTGTATATTATATACAGTATATATATATATATATATATGTATGTATATGTATTTATATATATATATATATATATATATATATATAAATACATATACATATATATGTATATGTATATATATATATATATATATATATATATATATATATATATATATATATATATATATATATATATATATATATATATATATATATATATATGTCTATATAAATATACTTTTATGTATACATATGTGTATATATATATATATGTATATACAAATTTATATATGTACATATATATACATATATATACATACATACATATATATATATATATATATATATATATATATATATATATATATATATATATATATATATATATACATATATATATATATATATATATATATATGTATATAAAATTGTATATGTGTACACATATATATACATACATATATATATATATATACTGTATATATATATACTGTATACATATAAAAAAAATAAAATATATATATATATATATATATATAATTATATATATATATACATACACATATATATATATATATATACATACACATATATATATATATATACATACACATATATATATATATATATATATATATATATATATATATATATATATATATATATATATATATATATATATATATATATATATATATATATATATATATATATATATATATATATATATATATATATATATATATATATATATATATAAATAATAACATCAACAAAGCTCCCTTTTGTGCATTCACGCATAGCATTAAAAGTTTGGTGGACAAAATGAGACAAAGAAGGAGTGGCATAAAACACATCTTTCTGTGGCAGCGTGGGAGAAAGTTGTACATGTAAACAAACCGTTGCCTCACAGTCCACACAACTGTGGTGAGTTTAAGGACTGATGAAATTAGTAGGACAAAACAGCGCTCGCCAAATACTCTCATCGATGACGCATGTTTGATATAAACACTGAGAATTCTAACAATTAGGAAGGTTTTGTGTAATGTTTGTCCTCCTACACAAACCACATTAAAACAAAACATCAGTTTTTCATACATGTCTGAAAAGGCTCCAGGTGTGAACACAGTCTGACAGCATTTTTTCAAGGCTGTGTTTTGGTTTCACTCCAAGCCCAATCAGTGAGCATTAAACCAGCACTCAGAGTCCTCTTGAGTGGATCTGCATGGTCTTCACCAGCTGCACCTGTCACCTCTGCACGCCACACCATCACAGCTGCAACATTTAGGCACCACAATCCACAGAATTTGGGAATTTATGCGGGCTAACTATTTATTGGCACCTAATATATTATTATGTAGAATTAGTTGTCCATATATTAGTCGCACCGGACTATAAGTCGCAGATATATACTTGTTGTGAAATGACTTATTTACACTGAAATATTCTGTAAATGTTTATTTACATACCTTAATTGTTTCCAAACAGTGTCTGTAACAAGGCAGTAAAACGGCTGCTCAAACAAAACAGAAGTCATGGTCATGGACCCACTAGCTGCGCAAGCTAGCTCTCCAATCAGCTAAACAGAATCAATAACTCCACGGTGATGTTTTGGTGAATTTACTGAGGTATTTGTAAAAATACAAATTAGCATGCTAACATTAAAGTGCTAACTTTATTTTTTTAGCTAATTTCACTCTTTTTTTCCCCTCTAATTCCCTAGCCATACACCTTAGAGTCATACAACTTGGTAAATGACACAAGCTAACTGTTAGAATCTTAAAATTAGCTTGCTAGCATGCTAACATGAAAGTGCTCGTTTTTTTTTGGTGCAAATTTTACACTTTTTTAAATCCACTTCTGCAGTCATACAGTCTTACAGTCATATAACTTGGTATGTGAAACATGCTAACTGTTAGCATGTTTACATTAGCATGCTAACATTAAAGTGATAGCTTTTTGAGATAATTTTGTAACTGTTTACCCCAGAGTCATGTAACTTGGTATGTAAAACTTGTTAACTGCTTAAAGTGCTAACTTTTTTAGCTAATTTTAATCTTTTGTCCCTCTAATTCCCTAGCCATACACCTTAGAGTCATACAACTTGGTATATGACACAAGCTAACCGTTAGCATCTTAACATTAGTTTGCTCGCATGCTAACATTAAAGTGCTCAATTTTATTTTTTTTTGCACATTTTGTACTTTTTTTTCTAATCTGCAGTCATACAGTCTTACAGTCATAAAACTTGGTATGTGAAACATGCTAAATGTTAGCATGTTTGCGTTAGCATGCTAACATTAAAGTTCTAGCTTTTTTAGCTAAATTTGTAACTGTTTACCCCAGAGTCATGTAACTTGGTGTGTATTACTTGTTAACTGCTAGAATGCTAATGTTAACATGCTAACATTACAGTGCTAACTTTTTTAGCTAATTTCACTCTTTTTTTCCCCCTCTAATTCCCTAGCCATACACCTTAGGGTCATACAACTTGGTAAATGACACAAGCTAACTGTTAGCATCTTAACATTAGCTTGCTAGCATGCTAACATTAAAGTGCTCACTTTTTTTTGGTGCAAATTTTACCCTTATTTTTTATCCAATTCTGCAGTCAAACAGTCTGACAGTCATATAACTTGGTATGTGAAACATGCTAACATGTTAGCATGTTTACATTAGCATGCTAACATTAAAGTGCTAGCTTTTTGAGCTAATTTTGTAACCGTTTACCCGAGAGTCATGTAACTTGGTGTGTATCACTTGTTAACTACTAGCATTTTAATGTTAGCATGCTAACATTAAAGTGCTACATTTATTTTTTTTAGATAATTTTACTCTTTTTTTCCCTCTAATTCCCCAGCCATACACCTTAGAGTCATATAACTTGGTATATGACATGAGCTAACTGTTAGCATCTTAATGTTAGCTTGCTAGCACGCTAAAATTAGCATGCTAATCTTTTTTACTAGTTTTGCCACCGTTTACCTCAGAGTCATGTAACTTGGTATATAAAACTTGTTAACTGCTAGCATGCTAATGCTAGCATGCTAACATTAAAGTGCTAACTTTATTTTTTTTTAGATAATTTTACTCTTTTTTTCCCCTCTAATTCCCCAGCCATACACCTTAGTCATATAACTTGGTATATGACATGAGCTAACTGTTAGCATCTTAATGTTAGCTTGCTAGCACACTAAAATTAGCATGCTAACCTTTTGAGCTAGTTTTGCCACCGTTTACCTCAGAGTCATGTAACTTGGTATATAAAACTTGTTAACTGCTAGCATGCTAATGCTAGCATGCTAACATTAAAGTGCTAATTTTTTAAAATATAATTATACTCTTTTTTCCCTTCTAATTCCCTACCCATACACCTCAGATTCATATAACTTGGTATGTGACATGAGCTAACTGTTAGCATCTTTACGCTATCTTGCTTGCACGCTAACATTAGCATGCTAACAATTTCAGCTAGTTTTGCCACCGTTTACCTCAGAGTCCTACGACTTGGTATGTGACACGTGTTAACTGTTAGCATGCAAACGATAGCATGCTGGCAAAGCTAACTGAAGCATGCAAACTTTTCCATCTATTTTTACACTTGTTTCTCTATTTCCGCAGCCACACACCTTTGAGTCGTATAACTTGGTATATGAAACATGCTAACTGTTATCATGCTAATGTTTGCACACATGCTAAATTTTAGCAATTTAATGTGAACATGCTAACGTTTTAGGCTAGCTCTGTAGCTCATTTTGTACAGAACTCTCGGATTCAGACACTCGGCAGCATCTTCAAAGCACGGTGGCTTCCGACGACCCCCGGTTAGAGGTCCGGGGCACAGATAGCAGGCCCTTAGCGTAGTCCGGGGAACAGATAGCAGGCCCATAGCGTGGTCCGGGGCACAGATAGCAGGCCCATAGCGTTGTCCGGGGAACAGATAGCAGGCCCATAGCGTGGTCCGGGGCACAGATAGCAGGCCCATAGCGTGGTCTGGGGCACAGATAGCAGGCCCATAGCGTGGTCTGGGGCACAGATAGCAGGCCCATAAACCTTTTCTAGTTGTTTGATTGCATTTTATTGCATTCCTTGTAAGTCTGTGCTCTATGGAGACACGTGAAGTGCCTCACTGAGCACTTGTACCGTCATATTGTGGCCCATTTGTGGCCCTTCCTCCCCGGGCTTGTACTTTTTGGCAGTATGACAGCCTCTCGAGGAAGATAAGGGATTGATTACTGGCACGGCCGTAAAAGAGCTTTATTGTTTTCCAATTGAACTACACGGGGACACAAACTGCACCTTGTTCGGTCCACTTGGTAAAATGTGACGTTTTTTACGGCGCCTGTCACTTCTCTTCTTCTCCTTTGGCTTCTCCGCGTGGGACGAGAGGGACTGTAATGTTTTTTAGAGCAGAAAAGACGTTTGGCTGCAGAATATTTGGAGGCGTTATTGATCGGCCGTGTGAGGGATGAGCTTCTTTACGCATGTGAGCTCTGCCGGAGACTAACTTTGCAAACTTCAGCAGCCTAAAGACAGTTTCAGCACACTTTTGCTGTGTCATATTTTGCATTCCCACCAGTTTGGACACCAGGAGGAAGAATCCTGTGCCAGGTGTGGTCTTACCGTACGGCGTTGTCCATGCGGGACACGGTGAGGTAGGCGGCCAGGTTGGCGGTGTAGGACGAGCACACGATGAGTGTGAAGAGCCACCAGCTGCCCATCACGATCCTCAGAGCCACCGATCCCAGGATGGAGTCGCCGCCTGCGTCACAGCACGCAAGAACATGGTCAACCGTCTGCAGGAACGTGTCTGCTGCCATTAATAGCCTTTTTTTAAATATGTATTAATTCATTTGATAGGGAAATCATAAGACAGGTACTGAGAAACACACACTCCCCCCACCACCTAAAAAAATAAATAAATAAATAAAATAAAATAGAAAAAAAAAAAAAAAAAAAAAAAAAAAAAAAAAAAAATTAAAACATTTAATAAATAAATCATTTAATAAATAAATAAATATAACCCCTCCCCCCCAATAACCCTGTAAAAAAGTACAAATTTAAAAATAATAAAATAAAATAAAATAAAATAAATAAATGAATAATACCCCCACATAACCCTGGAAAAAAGTAAAAAATAATTAATAGTCTTTTTTCTTTATTTATTTTAATGCTTTTTCTGTTATAATATTCCTTATTCATTTGATAGGGAAATCATAATACAGGTACTGAGAAACACTCACTCCCCCCACCCTCTAAAAAAAATATATAAAAAAAATTAAATAAAAAAAAAACAACATAATAATAATAATAATACCCCCCCCCATAACCCCAGAAAAAAGTTTAAAATAATATTTTTCTTTTTCTTTTTTTTTTTTCAGCTTTTAAAGAAAAAAAAGCTTTTTCTGTTATAATATTCCTTATTCATTTGATAGGGAAATCATAATACAGGTACTGAGAAACACTCCCCCCACCACCTAAAAAAATAAATAAATAAATAAAATAAAATAGAAAAAAAAAATAATAATAAAAAAAATAATTAATAAAAAATTTAAAAAAAATAAAATAAAATTTAAAAATTAAATAAATAAATCATTTAATAAATAAATAAATAAATATAACCCCTCCCCCCCCCAATAATCCTGTAAAAAAGTACAAATTTAAAAATAATAAAATAAAATAAAATAAATTAAAATAAAATAAATAATACCCCCAGATAACCCCGGAAAAAAGTAAAAAATAATTAATAGTCTTTTTTCTTTATTTCTTTTATGCTTTTTCTGTTATAATATTCCTTATTCATTTGATAGGGAAATCATAATACAGGTACTGAGAAACACACACTCCCCCCCACCCTCTAAAAAAAATATATATAAAATATATATATATATATATATATATATATATATATATATACATAATAATAATAATAATACCCCCCCCCCATAACCCCAGAAAAAAGTTAAAAATAATTAATTTTTTTTTTCTTTATTTTTTTTCAGCTTTTAAAGAAAAAAAAAAGCTTTTTCTGTTATAATATTCCTTATTCATTTGATAGGGTGTCATAATACAGGTACTGAGAAACACACCCCCCACCCAAAAAAATAAATGAAAATAAAACAATAAAAAAAATACAAATAAATAAAAAATAAAAAGTCAAAAAAATAATAACTCCTCATCGCCTGTCCTTCATTTGAACTGACTAAAAAAAAATAGTCTTTTTTTTTTTTTTTTTGCTTCTTAAAACATTTATTTATTCATTTGGTACGGAAATCATAATACAGGTACTGAGAAACAGACACTTCCCCCAAACAAACAAACAAACAAACAAAAACAAATAAAAAATAAAAAATAAATAACCCTCCCCCCCTAAAAAAAATATGACTAATCATACAGTGTCTTTAATGTAACTATGTGACTAATCATACAGTGTCTTTAATGTAACTATGTGACTAATCACACAGTGTCTTTAATGTAACTATGTGACTAATCACACAGTGTATTTAATGTAACTATGTGACTAATCACACTGTGTATTTAATGTAACTATGTGACTAATCACACAGTGTCTTTAATGTAACTATGTAAGAGGCGGAAGAGAAAAGCCTCGTGGGAGGCGCGGCGCTCGAGCAGCAGTGGTTTTCATCTCGAGTGGCTCCGAGTGATCCGACCCGAGATGTGCTTCTTTTCCTGAAATCCACTTTTTATCACAAGCCTGTTTCCTTGTTTCTATTCGCCGCTCTGGCAGCCTGTGCGTCCGGAAAGGAGCTATGGGTCGATACTTGGACTGAACCCAGGACTGACCCAGACCATGCATCAGCACTCTCATCCTCCGCTCACTGACCCCAGTCATCCCGGAAAAGAAACAGTCTACTTGACAAAAAGTAAAAAAAGGCGGAGGAGAAAACACACAATCTATCTTTTTTTGGCCAACAAGCTCCGCAGCCGGGGTGCTCCTTCATCCAAAAATGTGACGTCCGGGAGGAAGGACACCTTCAGGAACATGCAAGGTGTGCATTGTGGGGGTGACTCATGTCTTAAAGGGGAACTGCACTTATTATGGGATGTTGCCTATGGTTCAATAAAGACATGACGAAGGACGGATTTAAAAAAAAAACACATTATTGATATTAAATAAAGGTAAATAAAAGTCTGCATTCAGTGTAGCACTAACATAGTACCGGTTTTACGAGCAGAGGAGCATGTTGGGCAGCGCACACACACAGAGTACTTACAAGCAGACACAGTGTGTAGACAGAAAAGGGAGAACGGACGCATTTTGGTGTAAAAAGTAAAGATAAAGACGTGATCCCCCATTATAATTATATTATCTGCATGTGTCACTAGATCAGCGGCAAACTCTGAAACACCCTCAGGAAGAGGTGCTTCAAAGACATGGCAAGCTAGCTGGCGGCTAACGTCCACCCGCAGTGTTTTAGCTACTTCTAAATCCCTAATCCTGGCCTCCACGGCGACAAATAAAGTGAGTTTCTTACAAGTAGCATTATCACTGGAGGACGAGGAATGGAAAAGCATTCACTACACACCATAGGAGGATACAATAGCTCACCACCGTCACAATGTAAACAAATGCCATGGGTGGATCCACACCTGACATCCACTGTAATGATACCAAGTACAGGAGGAAATGAGGTGACTAAAAAGTCCATCCAAAGCTACATTACTGATACCACACCTTGCTGGACAAAGCTACTGTACTGATACCATACCTTGCTGGACAAAGCTACAGTACTGATACCATAACATACTGGACAAAGCTACAGTACTGATACCATACTGGACAAAGCTACAGTACTGATACCATACCTTGCTGGACAAAGCTCCAGTACTGATACCATACTGGACAAAGCTACAGTACTGATACCATACCTTGCTGGACAAAGCTCCAGTACTGATACCATACTGGACAAAGCTACAGTACTGATACCATACTGGACAAAGCTACAGTACTGATACCACACCTTGCTGGACAAAGCTCCAGTACTGATACCATACCTTGCTGGACAAAGCTACAGTACTGATACCATACCTTGCTGGACAAAGCTACAGTACTGATACCATACCATACTGGACAAAGCTCCAGTACTGATACCATACTGGACAAAGCTACAGTACTGATACCACACTGGACAAAGCTACAGTACTGATACCATACCTTGCTGGACAAAGCTACAGTACTGATACCATGCCATACTGGACAAAGCTCCAGTACTGATACCATACTGGACAAAGCTACAGTACTGATACCACACTGGACAAAGCTCCAGTACTGATACCATACCTTGCTGGACAAAGCTACAGTACTGATACCATACCTTGCTGGACAAAGCTACAGTACTGATACCATACCATACTGGACAAAGCTACAGTACTGATACCATACCATACTGGACAAAGCTACAGTACTGATACCATACCTTGCTGGACAAAGCTACAGTACTGATACCATACCATACTGGACAAAGCTACAGTACTGATACCATACCATACTGGACAAAGCTACAGTACTGATACCATACCTTGCTGGACAAAGCTACAGTACTGATACCATACCATACTGGACAGAGCTACAGTACTGATACCATACCTTGCTGGACAAAGGCGCCGTAGACGATCCAGATGGCGCTCTGCAGCGACGTGGTGACGGAGGGTGGCGGGTGGCCGCCCGTGTTCTTCTGGCAACGCACCGCCTGGATGCGCCTGAGCAGAAAGATCATGACGCCCACCACCGGGATGGCGGCGGCGATGCAGGCCCACACGGCGAGGTCAAAGGGCGCCAGCAGGGAGAAGATGTTGATCTTCTCCTCGGACTTTCGCATGAGGATCCCGACCGAGTAGTCCAAGTAGCGCTTGCTGAAGTCCACCACTCTCTCACGCTCTGGTGTGATGGTGATGGCCGACACCGCCACGTCCGCCTTCTGTCCAGGACAAGACATAATAATAATAATAATAATCGTCAAAACTATGACACCTGTGAAGTGAAAACCCTATTAGGTGACTACCTCTTGAAGCTCATGGAGAGAATGCCAAGAGTGTGCAAAGCAGTAATCAGAGCAAAGTGTGGCTATTTTGAAGAAACTAGAATATAAAACATGTTTTCGGTTATTTCACCTTTTTTGTTGTTAAGTACATAACTCCACATGTGTTCATTCATAGTTTTGATGTGACAATCTACAATGTAAATAGTCTTGAAAATAAATAAAATGAACACATGAATGAGAAGGTGTGTCCAAAATTTTGGCCTGTACTGCAGTCGTTACACCTGTCCTGCTGTTCGGTCCGGTGCAGACCGTAGTCGAGGAGCGCAGGGCCGACGTTCCCTTCAGGGCCGATGCCATTTTCAATGCCTTTTAATTTACTGGAAATGTGAGCAAATGTGCTGGGTCAAAAGTATACGTACAGAAATGTTAATATTTGCTTACATGTCCCTTGGCAAGTTGACCTGCAATAAGGCGCTTTTGGTAGCCATCCACAAGCTTCTGCTTGAACTTTGGACCACAAAATTGCTGCAGTTCAGCTAAATGTGTTGCTTTTCTGACATGGACTTGTTTCTTCAGCATTGTCCAGACGTTTAAGTCAGGACTTTGGGAAGGCCATTCTAAAACCTTCATTCTAGCCTGATTTAGCCATTCCTTTACCACTTTTGAGGTGTGTTTGGCGTCATTGTCCTGTTGGAACACCCAACCGCGCCCAAGACCCAACCTCCGGGCTGATGATTCTAGCTAGTCCTGAAGAATTTGGAGCTAATCCTCCTTTTTCATTGTCCCAAACAGCTCCATTTTTGTTTCATCTGACTTCACATGGACAAAGATAAGACCTTCTGGAGGAAAGTTCTGTGGTCAGATGAAACTTAAAAATGGAGCCGTTTGGCCGCAATGCCCAGCAATGTGTTTGGAGGCCTTTAATCCCAGGAACACCATGCCTACCGTCAAGCATGGTGGTGGTAGTATTATGCTCTGGGCCTGTTTTGCTGCCTATGGAACTACTTCTTTAAATGGGACAAGGAAAAAGGAGGATTAACTCCAAATTAAAATCATCAGCCCGGAGGTTGGGTCTTGTTGAGTGTTCCAACAGGACAATGACCCCAAACACACCTCAAAAGTGGTAAAGGAATGGCTAAATCAGGCTAGAATGAAGGTTTTAGAATGGCCTTCCCAAAGTCCTGACTTAAAGGTGTGGACAATGCTGAAGAAACAAGTCCATGTCAGAAAAGCAACACGTTTAGCTGAACCGCAGCAATTTAGTGGTCAAGTGGTCAAGCAGAAGCTTGTGGATGGCGACCAAAAGCGCCTTATTGCAGGTCAACTTGCCAAGGGACATGTAAGCAAATATTAACATACTTTTGACCCTCACATTTTCAGTAGACCCATAATAAATTCATAAAAGAAGCAAACTTCATGAATGTTTTTTTTTTGTGACCAACAAGTATTTGCTCCAATCACTACATCACAAAACAATAAGAGTTGTAGATATGATTGGAAACTCAAGACAGCCATGACATGATTTTCTTTACAAGTGTATGTACACTTAAAGGCTTACTGAAAGCCACGACTAGCGACCACGCAGTCTGATAGTTTATATATCAATGATGACATCTTAACATTGCAACACATGCCAATACGGCCGGGTTAACTTATAAAGTGCCATTTTAAATTTCCCGCTAAACTTCCGGTTGAAAACGCCTTTGGATGATGACGTATGCGCGTGACGTAGCCAGTGAAACAGAAGTATCGGTACCCCATTGAAAACAATACAAAATAGCTCTGTTTTCATCTCAAAATTCCACAGTATTCTGGACATCTGTGTCGGTGAATCTTTTGCAATTTGTTTAATGAACAATGAAGACTGCAAAGAAGAAAGCTGTAGGTGGGATCGGTGTATTAGCGGCCGGCTGCAGCAACACAACCAGGAGGACTTACTTGGATAGCAGACGCGCTAGCCGACGCTAGCCGCCAACCGCACGGATGATCGGGTGAAGTCTTTCGTCGCTCTGTCGATCGCTGGAACTGGTGTAGGTGGAGCGCTAATGTTTTTATCATAGCTCTGTGAGGTCCGGTTGCTAAGTTAGCTTCAATGGCGTCGTTAGCAAACAGCATTGTTAAGCTATGCCAGGCTGAGATCTATTAACCGTGTATTTACATGTCCATGGTTTAATAGTATTGTTGATTTTCTGTCTATCCTTCCAGTCAGGGGTTTATTTCTTTTGTTTCTATCTGCATTTAAGCACAATGCTATCATGTTAGCTCCGTAGCTAAAGTGCTTCGCCGATGTATTGTCGTGGAGATAAAAGTCACTGTGAATGTCCATTTCGCGTTCTCGACTCTCATTTTCAAGAGGATATAGTATCCGAGGTGGTTTAAAATACAAATCCGTGATCCACAATAGAAAAAGGAGAGAGTGTGGAATCCAATGAGCCAGCTTGTACCTAAGTTACGGTCAGAGTGAAACAAGATATGTCTTGCACTGCATTCTAGTCCGTCACTCTAACGTTCCTCATCCAAGAATCTTTCATCCTCGCTCAAATTAATGGGGTAATCGTCGCTTTCTCGGTCCGAATCGCTCCAGCTGCATTGAAAACAATAGGAAAATACGAGGAGGCGAACAACGGACTACGTCACGCTACTTCCGATAGGGGCAAGGCTTTTTTTTTTATCAGAGACCAAAAGTTGCGAACTTTATCGTCATTGTTCTCTACTAAATCCTTTCAGCAAAAATATGGCAATATTGCGAAATGATCAAGTATGACACATAGAATGGATCTGCTATCCCCGTTTAAATAAAAACAATTCATTTCAGTAGGCCTTTAATATATATATATATCAGGGCCGGCCCGTGGCATAGGCTGTATAGGCAAATGCTAAGGGCGCCGTCCACCAGGGGGCGCCACGCCAGTGCCACAAATGTTGGAGAAAAAAAAAAAAAAAAGTTGGTACTATTATTTCTAAATACAAAATATAATCCCACGTTAATTAAAATGCAAAGTAAAGCCTATTTAATAGAAATATTATTTGTTACAACCTTACGCCCCCATTCCCCCGCACGGTGCGCCCCCTCCCTTCCCGTATCATGACTCTTACCACATCAAAAAATCAACACAAGATGTCAAAATGGCCAAAACTGTCAGGTGCCCAGAAAAAATAGAAAAGAAGAGGAGGAGAAACGAGAAAAAGACAGAGGTAGCAGGTAGGTAACGTTAGCCTACATGAAATTATTTGTCTGTTACAGAATGTGATAGTAACCTGGCCTTTTAGCATTAAGCTAATGTTACATGATTCGGCAATTGCTAATCAATAAATAGCTAGTTCTGTTTTAACGTCGGGTTGATATTGTGGAGGGGGCTAAATTGTTATGGAAAATAACAATGTAACGTTAGGTAATTACAGTACTCCCACCTTACATTCCTCAGGGACATTTGTATTAGATCTTTTAAGCAGGTGTTTTTGTTTACATTGTTATTGCCTTCTGGTTAGCTAATGTTTGCCCTGCAGGTAATGGTCACTTTTCCACCCCTTTATATATTAGGTATAGTTGTAAGCCTAGTTGTTAAAGTGCACATCATTAATGTTAACTAAGCAATATCACATGAGAGGGAATGCTCTTTTTTTAATTTGAGCACTGCTGTGATTCGGTTAAAGATAATCATAACATAACATTCTCATATGTTAATTTGCTTTCTTTAAGTAAAAAAAAAAAGGTCAAAGACAAAGCTATTCGGTTTCTTGTGAGTATATACACTTCACTGCCGATGTGGGGGGGCGCCACCTAAAATCTTGCCTAGGGCGCCAGATTGGTTAGGGCCAGGCCTGATATATATATATATATATATATATATATATATATATATATATATATATATATATATATATATATATATATATATATATATATATATATATATATATATATATATATATATATATATATATACATACATTGCATGGGTCAGCAGAGAGAGGTTTTCCTTACAAAGTGATCATCCTGGTGAAAGTGGTCTTCCTGACATCAGGAGTGTCATGTTTCATAAAAGAGTGAGTGTCGGTGGAAGAAAAGAAAAACGCGTCTGAATGGAAAGTGAAAGTAACCAGTGAGTCCATTAAGGACAATTCACAAAGTGACGTGCAGATAAACATCTTGTGGTGTGTTTGTGTTCCTCCTCCACAGCAGCTCCATAATTGCAACACCAGAAGTTGATCGCCGGGGATGAGGTCTGGACTCTGAGATAATGATGAAAAAGGAGGGCGTCACAAACCTTGCCAATGAGCTCGCCCATCATGCCGTTCCAGGAGCCGTTAGGGAGCGCCGAGCCGTACTTGGCGTCCGCCACTTGGTAGATGTCGTACTTGAAGCCCAGGATCTTGGCCAGGGCGTCCAGGACGTCCATGGAGAAGCCCTTGTATCGCTTGGGCTGGCCCAGAATGTTCTCTGCCACCATCACGAAAGGCTCTTCCTGTTCACAGGAGGATTGAGGGTCTCATTAGCCAAATGTCTGCTTGGCTCACACTTCTGCAGGAGACAACACCAGCACTTCAACAACAATATGCACTTTTTGGACTCCACACCTCCACTGACACACCACCAGTAGCAATCATCAACATGATATTATGAGTGGAATGGTTTTATAGTGAGCTTGATGCTTTAAAAACCTCTTACACACACTGAGGCCTGACCTGGATCTCCTTAGACCGGTTCAGCAAAGTACAGACACTTCCTGGATGAAAACTAACTGAGAGAATAGTCAGGATAGAGGGAAAGATGAACGCAGCAATGTACAGAGACATCCCGGATGAAAAACTAACTGAGAGACTAGTCAGGATAGAGGGAAAGATGAACGCAGCAATGTACAAAGACATCCTGGATGAAAACGAACTGAGACATTAGTCAGGATAGAGGGAAATATGAATGCAGCAACATACAGAGACATCCTGGATGAAAACCAACTGAAAGACTAGTCAGGATAGATGGAAAGATGAATGCAGCAATGTAAAGAGACATCTTGGATGAAAAATAACTAAGAAACTAGTCAGAATAGATGGAAAGATGAATGCAGAAATGTACAGAGACATCCTGGATGAAAACTGAGAGACTAGCCAGGATAGAGGGAAAGATGAGTGCAGCAATGTACAGAGACTTCCTGGATGAAAAATAACTGAGAGATTAGTCAGGATGGAGGAAAAGAGGAATGTAGCAATGTACAGAGACATCCTGGATGAAAACCAACTGGGAGACTAGTCGGGATAGAGGGAAAGATGAATGCAGCAATGTACAGAGACTTCCTGGATGAAAAATTACTGAGAGACTAGTCAGGATGGAGGAAAAGAGGAATGTAGCAATGTACAGAGACATCCTGGATGAAAACCAACTGGGAGACTAGTCGGGATGGAGGGAAAGATGAATGCAGAAATGTACAGAGACATCCTGGATGAAAACCAACTGGGAGACAAGTCAGGATAGAGGGAAAGATGAATGCAGCAATGTACAGAGACATCCTGGATGAAAACTGAGAGACTAGCCAGGATAGAGGGAAAGATGAATGCAGCAATGTACAGAGACATCCTGGATGAAAACTAACTGCGAGACTGTGTTACCGGTACTGGTACCAAAATGTATTTCAATACTTTTCTAAATAAAGGGGACCACAACAAATGTCATTATTGTCTTTATTGCAACAACAAATGTTAGTGTGCATGAAACTAATGTTTATTATTGTCATTTAGTCCTTCAATAAAATAGACAACTTGTCTTTTAGTAGTAAGTAAACAAACAAAGACTCCTAATTAGTCTGCTGACGTATGCAGTAACATATTGTGTCATTTATACACCCAGTATTTTGTACACATTACGAGGGACAAACTGTAGAAAATGGATTATTCATCTACTTGTTCATTTACTGCTTATTTTCTGTTTTACCAGAAAACAAGCAGTTACACCAAAATGCGTCCATTCTCCCTTTTCTGTCTGCAACTGCGTCTACTTGTAAGTACTCTGTGTGTGTGCGCTGCCAAACATGCTCCTCTGCTCGTAAAACCAGGAGTGTCACAACGCCCGTTAGGGGAACAAAAATGTTGCTTTCAAACACAGTATAGTACCGTTTTTGATTCATTAGTACCGTGATACTATACTAGTACCGGTATACCGTACAACCCTACTCTCCAGTTATCGCCTGCTTCCTGTCATCTTTGCATTGCAGCAGAATCATAACAGAAAAGAACCTCTGGTTCTGACCAACTGTGTGGTGGATCCAACTCACCAGTAAAGTCACCACCTTGAGAGTCACACCCTGCATTCCACTCTCGATGCGGTTCTCCTTTAAGCTTCCGTTCAGACCCCGGGTGGAATCCCAAGACGCCAACTAAACACAAAGAAGAACAACAAGACAACATTATTTTGTCAATATTTAGCAGCACGGGACGATTACACGTCACCTTCCAGGTGATATTTGTGCTGCCATCTTGTGGCCGTCATGCGCCACAAAAACATTGACAACATCTCTCACAATCCACCTTTTGTGTGGTTAATGTGTGAAACTGCTATCTAAACACGGTGTAGCTCCCCCTTGGAATGCAAGTGCTCCTACAGCAGGAATACAAATGATGTATTCCAACACAATACAAAATCTGTCAAAACACCAACAAACTGTTTTTGTTTTCTTTATTTGTCATTTAAAGCGTGTTTATGTCGCTTTTGTGTTGCACTGTTAAACTTTTTTTTTAAAAACACATTTAATTAAAGAAAATTAATTGCCAGTTCATTGTATTAAAAACATGAAAATTATCTGTCTAGGGTACACTTAATAATGATGAAAATAATAATAATAATAATACTAATAGAGTTGATTTGTAAAGGCACTTTACATTGAGAAAACAACCTCAAAGTGCTACAGTGCATTTAAAAAAAACAAAAAACAAAAACAAAAACAAAACAACAACACTAGAACCACAAATAACTGCCCCCAACAATTAAAAAAAAAAAAAAAAAAAATATATATATATATATATATATATATATATATATATATATATATATATATATATATATATATATATATATATATATATATATATATAAAGGCTTTTTTTTTTTTTAAAGAAGGGTTTTTAAGCCTTTTTTAAAAGCATCCACAGTCTGTGGTGCCCTCAGGTGGTCAGGGAGAGCATTCCACAGACTGGGAGTGGCGGAAAATATCTGCGACTATCGCGATTAATTTTGAGTTACTATGAACAAACTGTGATGAATCACGATTGGACAGCTCTAGTTAATACTAATAACCAATCACACACAGTTGTCTTTAAATATATTTAACTTTTTTCTCAGCCTAATAGCTTTATATACTAGCATATAAATATATATATATATATATATATATATATATATATATATATATATATATATATATATATATATATATATATATATATATATATATATATATATATATATATATATATATATATATATATATATATATATATATATATATATAAAGGTTTTTCTTTTTTTTAAAAAGAAGGGTTTTTAAGCCTTTTTTAAAAGCATCCACAGTCTGTGGTGCCCTCAGGTGGTCAGGGAGAGCATTCCACAGACTGGGAGTGGCGGAAAATATCTGCGACTATCGCGATTAATTTTGAGTTACTATGAACAAACTGTGATGAATCACGATTGGACAGCTCTAGTTAATACTAATAACCAATCACACACAGTTGTCTTTAAATATATGTAACTTTTTTCTTAGCATTTTTGAAAACATGACAAATTATGCAAATCAGGCATGTGATTTTTCCATCTTTTTTCGGAAATCCGTCTTTTTTATCGCTGTAAAAATATAAAAAATATATTTTCCGTTTTTCTTCGTTTTTTTCCGACCTACAATGTGTGTTAAAGTCTTGATCTGTCTCTTTGCCATACCTGCCAACAACTACGGTTTTCCCGTAATGAGTATGGTTTTTGATCATCCAGTGGTAAAAACTACGGTTTTCCATTAAAAATTATGAACTTAAAAATGGAAAGCTACGTAGCGAAGCAACTCCACGGGCAGGGGACAAACTATACGGTAAACATCAATGATGATTGGTTGGTTTACGTATAAGAACATCCATGATTGATTGGTTGGTTTACTATGATGCGTCACCATTGGTTAAGATTAGGGCAAAACATTAGGGACAGGCCAATCAGAGGCAAGAGAGGGCGGGTCATGGAACCAGGAAGTGAAATCACAACAGACATCCCAAATGACGACAAAAGAGTCGGGGAAGAGAAGGGGGGAATATTCAAGCATGCGACTGGGAAGTGAACACTAGTAAGGTTGTAAATACACGTTGTATAGAGTAGGCTAACCCATGTGGTTCCTGTGGATGCAAACACATTACTGTTGTGACTAAATAACATAGTGACTGAAACAGACAAAGTCATGTGTAAATAATGTCAATAACTAGATAGACCATCTGTGGCTGTGAAGTGAACACTAGTAAGGTTGTAAATACTGTATAGAGTAGACTAACCCATGTGGTTCCTGTGGATGCGAACACAATTACTGTACTGACTAAATAACATAGTGACTGAAACAGACAAAGTCATGTGTAAATAATGTCAATAACTAGATGAACCATCTGTGGCTGTGAAGTGAACACTAGTAAGGTTGTAAATACTGTATAGAGTAGACTAACCCATGTGGTTCCTGTGGATGCGAACACAATTACTGTAGTGACTAAATAACATAGTGACTGAAACAGACAAAGTCATGTGTAAATAATGTCAATAACTAGATGAACCATCTGTGGCTGTGAAGTGAACACTAGTAAGGTTGTAAATACTGTATAGAGTAGACTAACCCATGTGGTTCCTGTGGATGCGAACACATTACTGTAGTGACTAAATAACATAGTGACTGAAACAGACTAAGTAATGTGTAAATAATGTCAATAACTAGATGGACCATCTGTGGATGTGAAGTGAACACTAGTAAGGTTGTAAATACTGTATAGAGTAGACTAACCCATGTGGTTCCTGTGGATGCGAACACAATTACTGTAGTGACTAAATAACATAGTGACTGAAACAGACAAAGTCATGTGTAAATAATGTCAATAACTAGATGAACCATCTGTGGCTGTGAAGTGAACACTAGTAAGGTTGTAAATACTGTATAGAGTAGACTAACCCATGTGGTTCCTGTGGATGCGAACACATTACTGTAGTGACTAAATAACATAGTGACTGAAACAGACTAAGTAATGTGTAAATAATGTCAATAACTAGATGGACCATCTGTGGATGTGAAGTGAACACTAGTAAGGTTGTAAATACTGTATAGAGTAGACTAACCCATGTGGTTCCTGTGGATGCGAACACAATTACTGTAGTGACTAAATAACATAGTGACTGAAACAGACTAAGTCATGTGTAAATAATGTCAATAACTAGATAGACCATCTGTGGCTGTGAAGTGAACACTAGTAAGGTTGTAAATACTGTATAGAGTAGACTAACCCATGTGGTTCCTGTGGATGCGAACACATTACTGTAGTGACTAAATAACATAGTGACTGAAACAGACTAAGTAATGTGTAAATAATGTCAATAACTAGATGGACCATCTGTGGATGTGAAGTGAACACTAGTAAGGTTGTAAATACTGTATAGAGTAGACTAACCCATGTGGTTCCTGTGGATGCGAACACAATTACTGTAGTGACTAAATAACATAGTGACTGAAACAGACAAAGTCATGTGTAAATAATGTCAATAACTAGATGAACCATCTGTGGCTGTGAAGTGAACACTAGTAAGGTTGTAAATACTGTATAGAGTAGACTAACCCATGTGGTTCCTGTGGATGCGAACACATTACTGTAGTGACTAAATAACATAGTGACTGAAACAGACTAAGTAATGTGTAAATAATGTCAATAACTAGATGGACCATCTGTGGATGTGAAGTGAACACTAGTAAGGTTGTAAATACTGTATAGAGTAGACTAACCCATGTGGTTCCTGTGGATGCGAACACAATTACTGTAGTGACTAAATAACATAGTGACTGAAACAGACAAAGTCATGTGTAAATAATGTCAATAACTAGATGAACCATCTGTGGCTGTGAAGTGAACACTAGTAAGGTTGTAAATACTGTATAGAGTAGACTAACCCATGTGGTTCCTGTGGATGCGAACACATTACTGTAGTGACTAAATAACATAGTGACTGAAACAGACTAAGTAATGTGTAAATAATGTCAATAACTAGATGGACCATCTGTGGATGTGAAGTGAACACTAGTAAGGTTGTAAATACTGTATAGAGTAGACTAACCCATGTGGTTCCTGTGGATGCGAACACAATTACTGTAGTGACTAAATAACATAGTGACTGAAACAGACTAAGTCATGTGTAAATAATGTCAATAACTAGATAGACCATCTGTGGCTGTGAAGTGAACACTAGTAAGGTTGTAAATACTGTATAGAGTAGACTAACCCATGTGGTTCCTGTGGATGCGAACACATTACTGTAGTGACTAAATAACATAGTGACTGAAACAGACTAAGTAATATGTAAATAATGTCATATTTGAACCTGGGACTGAGCATGTTAATCTCTACTTTGGTACAATCCCTGACCACAATCTTAAAATGCGGCAAACAAAAAAAAAAAGTCATCATCCCACAATTTGTGAGTCAGGTTGTGTTGGGGGGAAAAAAACAACAGCAGACTCTAGGAGGACGTGTGGTTACCACGGCAACAAGTGTCAGCCATTAGCATGCTGTCAGGACCCTCATTCCAGCATCCAGCAGTCAGTGTTTGGCTGCACTTTGCAACCCATCTGCTGTCTACTTAGTGATCAGACCGGCCAGCGATGAGGATGAAGACCGTGATTGCAGGGGGGGCGGGGCGGGGGGGGGGGGGGGGGGGGGACACCAGATGTTATTTGCATAATAAAAGGTGAAGATGGCGTTTCAGGCGCGGGTCGTGCAGGCACGGCCTTCCGCCACGTCGACTCTGTGAGCGCCGCCGCGTCCGCCGGTGAAGGCGGATGTCGTCTAAATTGTTAATGGCCGCCGCGAGCTGGACGAGGACGCCAGGCGTCACTTTGGTCTGTCTTTGAGATGGGAGCTGACAGGACAAGAAGGGACGCCCCAGGACAGACAGCAAGGCCAAGGGACAGCGACGACTTCATCCAATCTGTCCTTTAGGGCTCTTTCTCCTTTAGAAATGTCTCCAAAGAATTCCCTTTATCTAACATTCTTTTTATTTATTACCTTTGCCATGAGACTAAGTTTTTATTGTGTAAAAAGGAAAATAACAGACAATAATTTACCTTTTTTAGATTACATTTTATTTTTTTAAATCTGTATGTAAAATAAATATGTTTTCCACATTTTTCAGACTAAGGCGCACTTAAAATACTTTTTATTTCCTCAAATAATTCCCTTTATCTAACATTGTTTTTATTTATCACCTTTGCCATAAAACTAAGCTTTTATTGTGTAAAAAGGAAAATAACAGACAATAATTTACCTTTTTTAGATTACATTTTATTTTTTTAAATCTGTATGTAAAATAAATATGTTTTCCACATTTTTCAGACTAAGGCGCACTTAAAATACTTTTTATTTCCTCAAATAATTCCCTTTATCTAACATTGTTTTTATTTATCACCTTTGCCATAAAACTAAGCTTTTATTGTGTAAAAAGGAAAATAACAGACAATAATTTACCTTTTTTAGATTACATTTTATTTTTTTAAATCTGTCTGTAAAATAAATATGTTTTCCACATTTTTCAGACTAAGGCGCACTTAAAATACTTTTTATTTCCTCAAATAATTCCCTTTATCTAATATTGCTTTTATTTATCACCTTTGCCATAAAACTAAGCTTTTATTGTGTAAAAAGGAAAATAACAGACAATTATTTACCTTTTTTAGATTACATTTTATTTTTTTAAATCTGTCTGTAAAATTAATATGTTTTCCACATTTTTCAGACTAAGGCGCACTTAAAATACTTTTTATTTCTTCAAATAATTCCCTTTATCTAACATTGTTTTTATTTATCACCTTTGCCATAAAACTAAGCTTTTATTGTGTAAAAAGGAAAATAACAGACAATAATTTAGCTTTTTTAGATTACATTTTATTTCTTTAAATCTGTCTGTAAAATAAATATGTTTTCCACATTTTTCAGACTAAGGCGCACTTAAAATACTTTTTATTTCCTCAAATAATTCCCTTTATCCAACATTGTTTTTATTTATCACCTTTGCCATAAAACTAAGCTTTTATTGTGTAAAAAGGAAAATAACAGACAATAATTTACCTTTTTTAGATTACATTTTATTTTTTTAAATCTGTCTGTAAAATAAGTATGTTTTCCACATTTTTCAGACTAAGGCGCACTTAAAATACTTTTTATTTCCTCAAATAATTCCCTTTATCTAACATTGTTTTTATTTATCACCTTTGCCATAAAACTAAGCTTTTATTGTGTAAAAAGGAAAATAACAGACAATAATTTACCTTTTTTAGATTACATTTTATTTTTTTAAATCTGTATGTAAAATAAATATGTTTTCCACATTTTTCAGACTAAGGCGCACTTAAAATACTTTTTATTTCCTCAAATAATTCCCTTTATCTAATATTGTTTTTATTTATCACCTTTGCCATAAAACTAAGCTTTTATTGTGTAAAAAGGAAAATAACAGACAATAATTTAGCTTTTTTAGATTACATTTTATTTCTTTAAATCTGTCTGTAAAATAAATATGTTTTCCACATTTTTCAGACTAAGGCGCACTTAAAATACTTTTATTTTCTCAAAGAATTCCCTTTATCTAACATTGTTTTTATTTATCACCTTTGCCATAGAACTAAGCTTTTATTGTGTACAAAGGAAAATAACAGACAATAATTTACCTTTTTTAGATTACATTTTATTTAAAAAAATCTGTCTGTAAAATAAATATGTTTTCCACTTTTTTCAGACTAAGGCGCACTTAAAATACTTTTATTTTGTCAAAAAACTCCCCTTTATCTAACATTGTTTTTATTTATTACCTTTGCCATAAAACTAAGCTTTTATCATTCATCTACCTATTATTTTGTCATCATTATGAGAGACAAGCTGTAAAAATGTATTATTAATCTACTTGTTCATTTACTGTTAATATCTGCTTATTTTCTGTTTTAACATGTTCTATCTACACTTCTGTTCAAATGTAATAATCACTTATTCTTCTCTTCTTTGATACTTGACATTAGTTTTGGATGATACCACATAATTAGGTATCGATCTGATACCAAGTAGTTACAGGATCATACATTGGTCATATTCAAAGTCCTCATGTGTCCAAGAGCATGTTTAGCTATTCCTCGTCCTCCAGTGATAATGCTACTTGTAAGAAACATACTTTATTTGTCGCCATGGAGGCCAGGATTAATGATTTAGAAGTAGCTAAAACACTGCGGATGGACGTTAGCCGCTAGCTAGCTAGCCATGTCTTAAAGCAGCTCTTCCTGAGGGTGTTTCAGTGTTATAACTTCACCTTTATCTTTACTTTTTACCCCAAAAATGCGTCCGTTCTCCCTTTTCTGTCTACACACTGTAAGTACTCTGTGTGTGTGCGCTGCCCAACATGCTCCTCTGCTCGTAAAACTTAGCAATGTCACCACGTGACGTCATAACTTAAGCCCCCATGTGTCCAGGGACGTACTTCCTGAGTTTACAAACAATAAAAAAAATAGAAAATGTGGACGTAACCAATGCTTTTGTACTCTGTATCATTGCAGCGGATATGTGTATCGATCCGCCCATTTGTTTACATTGAGGTGCGCCAGCTTGCTGTTAGCGGTGAGCTATTGTATGCTCCTACGGTGTGTAGTGAAGCATGTTTAGCTATTCCTCGTCCTCCAGTGATAATGCTACTTGTAAGAAACTTACTTTATTCATCGCCATGGAGGCCAGGATTAATGATTTAGAAGTAGCTAAAACACTGCGGATGGACGTTAGCCGCTAGCTAGCTAGCGATGTCTTAAAGCACCTCTTCCTGAGGGTGTTTCAGTGTTATAACTTCACCTTTATCTTGACTTTTTACCCCAAAAATATGTCCGTTCTCCCTTTTCTGTCTCCACACTGTGTCTGCTTGTAAGTACTCTGTGTGCGTGCGCTGCCCAACATGCTCCTCTGCTCGTAAAACTTAGCAATGTCACCACGTGACGTCATAACTTAAGCCCCCATGTGTCCAGGGACGTACTTCCTGAGTTTACAAACAATAAAAAAAATAGAAAATGTGGACGTAACCAATGCTTTTGTACTCGGTATCATTGCAGCGGATATGTGTATCGATCCGCCCATTTGTTTACATTGAGGTGCGCCAGCTTGCTGTTAGCGGTGAGCTATTGTATCCTCCTACGGTGTGTAGTGAAGCATGTTTAGCTATTCCTCGTCCTCCAGTGATAATGCTACTTGTAAGAAACTTACTTTATTCATCGCCATGGAGGCCAGGATTAATGATTTAGAAGTAGCTAAAACACTGCGGATGGACGTTAGCCGCTAGCTAGCTAGCGATGTCTTAAAGCAGCTCTTCCTGAGGGTGTTTCAGTGTTATAACTTCACCTTTATCTTGACTTTTTACCCCAAAAATGCGTCCGTTCTCCCTTTTCTGTCTACACGCTGTGTCTGCTTGTAAGTACTCTGTGTGCGTGCGCTGCCCAACATGCTCCTCTGCTCGTAAAACTTAGCAATGTCACCACGTGACGTCATAACTTAAGCCCCCATGTGTCCAGGGACGTACTTCCTGAGTTTACAAACAATAAAAAAAATAGAAAATGTGGACGTAACCAATGCTTTTGTACTCGGTATCATTGCAGCGGATATGTGTATCGATCCGCCCATTTGTTTACATTGAGGTGCGCCAGCTTGCTGTTAGCGGTGAGCTATTGTATCCTCCTACGGTGTGTAGTGAAGCATGTTTAGCTATTCCTCGTCCTCCAGTGATAATGCTACTTGTAAGAAACTTACTTTATTCGTCGCCATGGATGCCAGGATTAGTGATTTAGACGGACGTCAGCCGCTACTGTAGCTAGCTACTACTAGCTATTTAATAGCTAGTAGCTTCCTGTGTTTATACGTTATTGTTGGTTGTAACGCCCAAATGTGTCTATTCTTCCTTTTGTCTCGGCTTGCAAGCGGTCTGTGTGTGTGTTGATGTTGAAAAAAAAAAAAAGTACAGGTATTTTTCAAGTGCAGTATCGTTCTTATTTGAATGAATTGGCACCGCTGTAGATTATTAGTAGCGGTTGACCGTACAACCCTCATTTAGACCAGGTCTCTTTAGGAAAAAAATCTTTTCCAGTGCTATTTTTGCGGGTGCAATTTAGCACTCGCTTTCTTGGTTGTTTGCTCACAGAGCCCTCATCTTGAGTTGTAACTAATCATCTGGATGGCACTTAACTTGGAACCTCAGCTTCGTGAGTCACTGACACATATTTGAGTTGAAAAGGAAGTTGACATACCGTATTTCCTTGAATAGCCGCAGGGGCGTTAATTATTTTAAAACCTCTTCTCACTCCGGCGTTTACCAAAAGGAATCCACAAAATTTAGACGTGCGCTTTGAGTGTGATGTAAGCATACCATCATGAAAAGCACATTTAATTAAAAAAAACGTTATTATGGTCTTACCTGTACTTATAAATGGAGTCCATTTGCAGCTCCTTCTGACCAAAAGCATCGATAACTTGTTTATAGAAGTCTTCATTATTTTCTTTTTTCCGTTTTAAAAGTCTCTGTCTCGATGGAGATATTCCTTTAATTATTACCTCCTGCTTCGATTGAAAGTCCAGTTTAGAAAACTGTTTTATTTTAGGTATGTAATCCTCCATGTTAGAAGGAAGAAAAACAATCTCTTGCTGCGTGTGTTCACTTCTTCTGCAGTACCGGAAGTCGCAAGAAGGATCACTAGCGCGGCAGCGCCCTCTACCACCAGGAGGCGGGAGTCATTTAATGACTTATACAGTATTTCACACACGCAGCTACGGTATATTAATAAAACATAGCTCCTTACTGTTCTCTTTAGCATACTGTACCGGTATTCAATAGCTTGGACCTTAAATCCTACTGAATAGCTCTTTATCTTTTTTCCTTTGTGCGATTGTAAACTACCGAAAGCAGCTTCCTCCATTTTGAAAATGAGGACAGATGCGTCACTCGTGACGTAACGAATTTGACCCGGTGGAAATTCTAGCCATATGCTAAATATTTTGCAAAACGAGTTTGACCCGGTGAAAATTATAGACATGCGATAATAAAATTAATATTTTGCGAAACGAATTTGATCCGGCTTCAATAATAAACCGGCGATAAGGCCAAGCATGCGTTAATTATTTTGAGAAACGTGCGAATACTATATTCCCTGCGCCAATTCAAGGAAATACGGTATATAATTTGTGTTTCAATACTATTAAATGGGAGTAGAGAAAATACCAGCCCAGTGGGGAATAAACTTGCCATCCTCCAGGCCGTGGCACACACTTAAAAAGTTCAACAAAATTAATATTTAAAGCATCCCCTACACAAACTTCCCCACAAACTTTTTTAATATAGAAAATGGGCTCTTTTTTTCTCTCTTTTTTTTCCCCCTCCTCCCAGGCCTCGACATATGTCGGCTGACTGAATACAATAAGAAGACATTGCGGTAATAAAAGGAACAATATCGCCTCCAGCCCCTGGATCAATTTCCAGGAAGAAAAGCGTACAGAACTTACTGTGCCGACAAATCGGAGTGGTGCCCTTTTTTTTTAAAACGTCACCATAATGACTGAGATGTTATTTGGCTGGATGTGTAGCGGATGGGAGGATCAATGGCGAGTGGCCAAGGCATGAATTAAAAAAGGAAATAAGTGCCTCAATTACAGGATGTGGAGGCGTTCAACGATTTCTCTCAAAGGACCACTTCCACTGCGTCATTAGGGGACGATAATTGCTGCAAAATGCAGATATTATCGTCCGATTGAGTCAATCATGTGCTGTGACGCCATCTTGCATTCATGCTTTTATGGCGCCTTCATCCACTTGTCTGGCTGACAACCAGCATTTAACTGGACTTCTTTATTTCTATGTATTTATACAGTATTATGAAACATTGCTGCCCACAGGTAACCCATGTCAAAGTACTAGGGATGTCCCGATAGCAATACAAGACTACAGTCTGCACCGGACCGAACAGCAGGACAGGTGTAACAACTACAGTACATTACTACAGGTAACCCATGTCAAAGTACTAGGGATGTCCTGATACCAATCACTTAGTCCTAGTAGTACTTTTCGATATTTTCCAAATAAAGGGAACTACGAAAAATGTCAACATTGGGTTTATTTTAACAGAAAATCTGACATTACTTTAAACACTCACAGCCAAAGAACAATTTGACATGGTTAAAAGGTAAATTTAAAGGCATTGAAATGGCGTCGACCCTGAAGGGAACGTCTGCCCTGTGCTCCTCGACTACAGTCTGCACCGGACCGAACAGCAGGACAGGTGTAACAACTACAGTACATTACTTGAAATGGTATCGACCCTGAAGGGAACGTCTGCCCTGTGCTCCTCGACTACAGTCTGCACCGGTCCGAACAGCAGGACAGGTGTAACAACTACACTGTAAAAAAAAAAAAAATTGAGAAAATTAAAATTTTCAAGGCAACATGATGCAACAAGATTTTTTCGTTTTCTCAACTTTTGACGACTATTGTTGACTTAACTAAGATTTACAAGTTGATATAAGAGTTATGTGACATATGACATATGTGACATATGACATATGACATATGTGACATATGACATATGACATATGTGACATATGACATAACTCTTATGTCAACTTGTAAATCTTAGTTAAGTCAACAATAGTAGTCAAAAGTTGAGAAAACGCAAAAATCTTGTTGCATCATGTTGCCTTGAAAACTTGCGTTTTCTCAACTTTTTTTTTTTTTACAGTGTACAGTACATTGCTGCCCACAGGTAACCCATGTCAAAGTACTGGGGATGTCCCGATACCAATCACTTAGTGCTAGTAGTACTTTTCGATATTTTCCAAATAAAGGGAACTACGAAAAATGTCAAAATTGGCTTTATTTTATCGGAGAATCGGACATTACTTTAAACACTCACAGCCAAAGAACACTTTTACATGGTTAAAAGGTAAATGTAAAGGCATTGAAATGGCGTCGACCCTGAAGGGAACGTCTGCCCTGTGCTCCTCGACTACAGTCTGCACCGGACCGAACAGCAGGACAGGTGTAACAATTACACTGTAAAAAAAAAGTTGAGAAAATTAACATTTTCAAGGCAACATGATGCAACAAGATTTTTGCGTTTTCTCAACTTTTGACGACTATTGTTGACTTAACTAAGATTTACAAGTTGATATAAGAGTTATGTGACATATGACATATGACATATGTGACATATGACATATGACATATGTGACATATGACATAACTCTTATCTCAACTTGTAAATCTTAGTTAAGTCAACAATAGTAGTCAAAAGTTGAGAAAACACAAAAATCTTGTTGCATCATGTTGCCTTGAAAACTTGCGTTTTCTCAACTTTTTTTTTTTTTTACAGTGTACAGTACATTGCTGCCCACAGGTTAGCCATGTCAAAGTACTAGGGATGTCCCGATACCAATCACTTAGTGCTAGTAGTACTTTTCGATATTTTCTAAATAAAGGGAACTACGAAAAATGTCAAAATTGGCTTTATTTTATCGGAGAATCGGACATTACTTTAAACACTCACAGCCAAAGAACAATTTTACATGGTTAAAAGGTAAATTTAAAGGCATTGAAATGGCGTCGACCCTGAAGGGAACGTCTGCTCTGTGCTCCTCGACTACAGTCTGCACCGGACCGAACAGCAGGACAGGTGTAACAACTACAGTACATTACTTGAAATGGCATCGACCCTGAAGGGAACGTCTGCCCTGTGCTCCTCGACTACAGTCTGCACCGGTCCGAACAGCAGGACAGGTGTAACAACTACACTGTAAAAAAAAAAAAAAAGTTGAGAAAATTAAAATTTTCAAGGCAACATGATTTTTGCGTTTTCTCAACTTTTGACGACTATTGTTGACTTAACTAAGATTTACAGGTTGAGATAAGAGTTATGTCATATGTCACATATGTCATATGTTACATAACGCAAACATCTTGTTGCATCATGTTGCCTTGAAAACTTGCGTTTTCTCAACTTTTTTTTTTTTACATTGTACAGTACATTGCTGCCCACAGGTAACCCATGTCAAAGTACTGGGGATGTCCCGATACCAATCACTTAGTGCTAGTAGTACCTTTCGATATTTTCTAAATAAAGGGAACTACGAAAAATGTCAACATTGGCTTTATTTTAACAGAAAATCTGACACTACTTCAAACACTCACAGTCAAAGAACAATTATACAAGGTTAAAATGTAAATTAAAAGGCATTGAAATGGCATCGACCCTGAAGGGAACGTCTGCCCTGTGCTCCTCGACTACAGTCTGCACCAGACCGAACAGCAGGATTGATTGATTGATTGAGACTTTTATTAGTAGGTTGCACAGTGAAGTACATATTCCGTACAATTGACCACTAAATGGTAACACCCGAATAAGTTTTTCAACTTGTTTAAGTCGGGGTCCACTTAAATTGATTCATGATACAGATATATACTATCAGATATATACTATCATCATAATACAGGTGTAACAACTACAGTACATTGCTGCAGGTAACCCATGTCAAAGTACTAGGGATGTCCTGATACCAATCACTTAGTCCTAGTAGTACTTTTCGATATTTTCCAAATAAAGGGAACTACGAAAAATGTCTACATTGGGTTTATTTTAACAGAAAATCTGACACTACTTTAAACACTCACAGTCAAAGAACAATTTGACATGGTTAAAATGTAAATTTAAAGGCATTGAAATAGCATCGACCCTGAAGGGAACGCCTGCCCTGTGCTCCTCAACTACAGTCTGCACCGGACCGAACAGCAGGACAGGTGTAACAACTACAGTACATTGCTGCCCACAGGTAACCCATGTCAAAGTACAAGGGATGTCCCGATACCAATCACTTAGTGCTAGTAGTCCATCCATCCATCCATTTTTCTACCGCATGTACTTTTCAATATTTCCCAAATAAAGGGAACTACGAAAAATGTCAATATTGGCTTTATTTTAACAGAAAATCTGACATTATTTTAAACACTCACAGTCAAAAAACAATTTTACATGGTCAAAATGTAAATGAAAATCCACCCTGAAGGGAACGTTTGCCCTGTGCAATAGCTCACCGCTAACAGCAATGTAAACAAATGGGTGGGTCGATACAAATATCCACTGCAACAATACCGAGTACAAAATCCTTGATTACGTCCATGTTTTCTATTATTGCAACATTTTTGTGTTTGTTTTTATTGTTTATAAAGTCAGTAAATACGTCCCTGGGCACATGAGGACTTTGAATATGACCAATGTATGATCCTGTAACTACTTGGTATCGGATCCATACCTAAATGTGTGGTATCATCCAAAACTAATGTCAAGTATCAAAGAAGAGAAGAATAAGTGATTATTACATTTGAACAGAAGTGTAGATAGAACATGTTAAAACAGAAAATAAGCAGATATTAACAGTAAATGAACAAGTAGATTAATAATACATTTTTTACAGTTTGTCCCTCATAATGTGTACAAAATAATAGGTGTATAAATGACACAATATGTTACTGCATACGTCCGCAGACTAATTAGGAGTCTTTGTTTGTTTACTTACTACTAAAAGACAAGTTGTCTATTTTATTTAAGGACTAAATGACAATAATAAACATATGTTTCATGTACACTAACATTTGTTATTACAATAAAGACAATAATGACATTTTTTGTGGTTCCCTTTATTTAGAAAAATATCGAAAATTATTTTAAATACATTTTGGTACCGGCGCCAACATATTAGTATGGGTACAACCGTAGTATATATGTATGTATATATATATATATATATATATATATATATATATATATATATATATATATATATATATATATATATATATATATATATATATATATAGCATGTTCACATAGTCAGTGCTATCTATCCTTCAT
>NC_084739.1:68268570-68273570 GCF_033978785.1 Entelurus aequoreus
TATATATATATATATATATATATATATATATATGTGTATATATATATATATATATATATATATATGTGTATATATATATATATATATATATATATATATATATATATATATATATATATATATATATATATATATATATATATATATATATATATATATATATATATATATATAGGATATTTCTGTCTTGCCTCTGGTGAGGGCGGTCGCATTTTTCTCCGCTCCCTCCTTCCCTGCTTACTCTCTTTGTTTTTGTCTTGTCTGAACTATTTTGAAGCCTCTTTTCTTGAGCTGTCCTCAAATCTAAACATCAAAATGAATTTGATCAACTGGACTCTCGACGCAATTGACACAGTCTTTTCGACAAGGAAAAGAGGTTCGGGGGAGCCTGGCTGCCCTGATGGAACCATTGCTGCGGGGTACGTGAGAGATTCCTGGAATACTTGGAGAATCATGTGCCTCTCAGTCCTTTCCATCGAGGACGTGGAAGACATCTACCTATTTGGAGCTGTGATCGCAGGGCATTTGCTGATTGGGCTGGGCATTGCTCTGGTGTATCGTCAAATTCGGAAGACGATGGCAGCCACTCAAGGGGCCAACAGGCTGTTCAACGCAATGGAAGGATTGGGTCGTGCTGTGGGATCACAGACTGGAGCGATTGCTGATTTGAATCGCAAGGTAGATTCCATCTTGATGAAGTTATAGAAAGAATAAATTGGAATTGTCAGAGCCAGCATACAGAGCAGGAATGTCATTGTTTTGACTGCTCGAAGAAAAAACAACATCTTAATCTACGATTTGACTCCCTCGAATGGCCTTGAGGAACAGGCTGTTTGAAAACACTCCCCCGAGGACTCCTCAAAGATGGACGCTTTTGACCTTTCCCTTTTTTTCAAAAGCACCTGGGTCGGACTCTTGAACTCTTGAACTCTTGGGGCCGGCCTCGGCCCATAAAGACAATTCCAACATCTCACCCAAGTTAATTGGGCATACATGCACGCACACACCCCTCCCCAAATCAACGCCTTCACCACTGCTTAATTCCTCCGGGGTTGTGGGGGCTGAGCAGCGCTCAACAGCAGCTGCCGGCCTCCAAAGCCCTGTTGGATGACTCTGTTGCGAGTTGTTGTGATTACATGTACCATGTTTATGTGTGCCATGCTATGTGAGGTTTTTTTCCTCGGACTCAGTCTGGACCATTCCTGAGGGTCCAGCCTCAGACTGATATTTTTTTTTACTTCCCCCCTTCCCCAATGTCACCTTTTTCCCACCTTTTTAAGGAGCGCCTAAGTGAGGCTGATCCGTTGGCGGTCCCGTCTTGTCTCCCTGTAACGTATGTCTGCTCTTAGCGGGATTGTGCCGAAAATGTAATTTCAGTTCTTATGTGTCTTGTACATGTAAGAATGGACAAATAAAGCTGATTGATTGATTGATAGGATTTGCCTGAGAAGCTGGACAGGACAAAACAAACACAAAATAAAAAAAATTAAATTAAACAAATATTTAAAAAAATATATGATTGCCTGAGAAGCTGGACAGGACCTTTTTTTTTTAAATATACGATTTGCCTGAAAAAAAACTATATTTAAAAAAAAAAAAAAAAAAAACAATTATAAAATAAAAAAAAATATATATATATATGATTTGCCTGAGAAGCTGGACAGGACAAAACAAACACAAAATAAAAAAAATTAAATTAAACAAATATTAAAAAAAATATATGATTGCCTGAGAAGCTGGACAGGACAATTTTTTTTTTAAATATACGATTTGCCTGAAAAAAACTATATTTAAAAAAAATAAAAATAAAAATAAATTATAAAATAAAATAAAAAAATTAAAAATATAGGATTTGCCTGAGAAGCCGGACAGGACAAAAAAAATAAATAAAATACAAATAAAAATTAAAAAAATATTTAAAAAACGATATGATTGCCTGAGAAGCTGGACAGGACAAAAAATACAAAATAAAAATATAAAAATTATATGCTTTGCCTGAGAAGTTGGACAGGACAAAAAATAAAAAATAAAATTAAAAAAATATATGATTTTCCTGAGAAGCTGGACAGGACAAAAAAAAATACAAAAACATTTTTACAAAAATAAAAATAAAAAATAAAATTATATGATTTGCCTGAGAAGCTGGACAGGACAAAAAAAAAAAAATAAAATACAAATAAAAATTAAAAAAATATTAAAAAAACGATATGATTGCCTGAGAAGCTGGACAGGACAAAAAATACAAAATAAAAAATAAAAATTATATGCTTTGCCTGAGAAGTTGGACAGGACAAAAAATGAAAAATAAAATTAAAAAAATATATGATTTTCCTGAGAAGCTGGACAGGACAAAAAAAATACAAAAACATTTTTACAAAAATAAAAATAAAAAAATCAAATTATATGATTTGCTTGAGAAGCTGGACAGGACAAAAAAAATAAAATAAAATACAAATAAAAATTAAAAAAATATTAAAAAAACGATATGATTGCCTGAGAAGCTGGACAGGACAAAAAATACAAAATAAAAAATAAAAATTATATGCTTTGCCTGAGAAGTTGGACAGGACAAAAAATGAAAAATAAAATTAAAAAAATATATGATTTTCCTGAGAAGCTGGACAGGACAAAAAAAATACAAAAACATTTTTACAAAAATAAAAATAAAAAAATCAAATTATATGATTTGCCTGACAAGCTGGACAGGACAAAAAATAAAAAATAAAAAATAAAAATTATATGATTCGTCTGAGAAGTTGGACAGGACAAAAAAATAATAATAAAATAAAACAAATATATGATTTTCCTGAGAAGCTGGACAGGACAAAAAAAATACAAAAACATTTTTACAAAAAAATAAATAAATAAAATAAAATATATGATTTGCCTGAGAAGCTGGACAGGACAATAAAAGAAAAAATAAGCAAACGTGTAATTTTCCTCCTTTTTGATCTCCTTCTTGTGCTGTCCCTAATGAGCTGTCCTTGAGGTGAGGATAATGACATGTGTGACGTGCTTGACAACGAGCTGAGCGAGTAGCATGCTTCAGTCTGGAGGCGTCTTCAACGCCATCTGATGCACCCTCTGCTCCTCATTTGTTTGTCGCCGCCGACGTCCTGATTCTGTCAAGGCGGGGGCGGCTTGGGGGACGGGGGGGGGGACGGACAGACGGGGCTTCCTGGCCAATGAAGAGGGATCGACTTTTCTGCAGGGTCGGGGATTTATATGGAGCACTGACCAGACGCTGTAATGAAGATTTAATCACCAGCAGGCGAGAAGTGAAATCACGACTCCGATTCATCCTAACGCCGCCATGAAGGAGGGGGAAGACACGTCTGGTCGTGGTCAAACACACACACACAGTGGCTTTATTCCCACATTTGGAATAAAGTTACTTTAAAGTACGTGGCTTTTTTAATCCGTCACCTTCTCCACGTCTCAGAGATACTGACTCTGTAGTTGGTCCACTTCCTGTTGTTCAACGTCCCCTTTCTGACCGTCAATGTGCAATAATCTGAGTGCAGACCTCCGCCAAGTCCTGTCTCTCAATTGTACTACAGGCAGGCCAGTCTAGTACCCGCACTCTTTTACTATGAAGCCACGTTGATGCCTTGGCATCGTTTTGCTGAAATAAGCAGGGGCGTCCATGATAACGTTGCTTGGACGGCAACATATGTTGCTCCAAAAGCTGTATGTACCTTTCAGCATTAATGGTGCCTTCACAGATGTGTAAGTTACCCATGTCTTGGCCACTAATACACCCCCATACCATCACACATGCTGCCTTTTACACTTTCACCCTAGAACAGTCCCCATGCTTCTTTTCCTCTTTGGTCCACAGTTTCCAAAAACAATTTGAAATGTGGACTCGTCAGACCACAGAACCCTTTTCCACTTTGCATCGGTCCATCTTAGATGATTTCAGGCCCAGCGAAGCCGACAGCGTTTCTGGGTGTTGTTGATAAACGGTTTTCGCCTTGCATAGGAGAGTTTTAACTTGCACTTACAGATGTAGCGAGCAACTGTAGTTACTGACAGTAGTTTTCTGAAGTGTTCCCGAGCCCGTGTGGTGTTCCCAATTAGCCTGTTCACCTGTGGGATGTTCCAAATAAGTCTTTGATGAGCATTCCTCAACTTTCTCTGTCTTTTTCGCCACTTGTGCCAGCTTTTTTGAAACACGTTGCAGGCGTCAAATTCCAATTGAGCTAATATTTGCAAAAAATAAGAAAGTTTACCAGTGTGAATGTTAAATATCTTGTCTTTGCAGTCTATTCAATTGAATATAAGTTGAAAAGGATTTCTTGTAGTCTCATTTTATTTACCATTTACACAACGTGACGACTTCACTGCTTTTGCACGTTTGCAGGCGACATGAAGCCAGTGAGTGAGGCATCATGTAACCATGACTACAGAGCTGTATTAGATTTGCATCAAATTGGTTCATTTTATAGGAAGACATCTGCACGAATGAATGAATGATGAAATGGATGATAGTGTTCGGTGTACCTAATGACGTCCCGATACTGCTGCACAGACTGATGATGTCACCTCCGTGTCATCCACAGTGATTATGCATGACACGTAGCCTTAAGGCGCTCGTCTGGGACGCCTAATGAGGCGCACGCCCGCTACTGTATGTAGCGCGTCTATAGGTGACACCCACTATTTACCCTCGGCGCCGTGCCAAAGGTGGTGCTATAATGGCGGCGGCAAAACGATCCGTTGTTTCATTAGCGCAGTGGAAGAGGTCAGAAGAGAGACAACAATGGCTGGCAGAAGGATAACAGCGCGGTGAAATACTGCTCGAACGCGCTTATTGTTTATGCAAACAACACTTTGGGACACGAGGGCCGCTATCTCCGACATGACATGGAAGATTAAAAACAAACAGATATTGTTCATGCAGAGCAAACACGCAGGATTAAGCCAATGCTTCGTTTCTATTTACGTTACCATGACGACTGTATAGAATAGAATAAGAGACTAGACGTATAAGATTT
>NC_084739.1:68276070-68296070 GCF_033978785.1 Entelurus aequoreus
ATGACAACTGGATTGTAGATGCAGATGATTGTGTACTTCTTCACATTCTAATGACAACTAAATTGTAGATGCAGATGATTGTGTACTTCTTCACATTCTAATGACAACTGGATTGTAGATGCAGATGATTGTGTACTTCTTCACATTCTAACGACAACTGGATTGTAGATGCAGATGATTGTGTACTTCTTCACATTCTAACGACAACTGGATTGTAGATGCAGATGATTGTGTACTTCTTCACATTCTAATGACAACTGGATTGTAGATGCAGATGATTGTGTACTTCTTCACATTCTAATGACAACTGGATTGTAGATGCAGATGATTGTGTACTTCTTCACATTCTAACGACAACTGGATTGTAGATGCAGATGATTGTGTACTTCTTCACATTCTAACGACAACTGGATTGTAGATGCAGATGATTGTGTACTTCTTCACATTCTAATGACAACTGGATTGTAGATGCAGATGATTGTGTACTTCTTCACATTCTAACGACAACTGGATTGTAGATGCAGATGATTGTGTACTTCTTCACATTCTAACGACAACTGGATTGTAGATGCAGATGATTGTGTACTTCTTCACATTCTAATGACAACTGGATTGTAGATGCAGATGATTGTGTACTTCTTCATCTTGTGCTAATAAAAATGGTCATGGGAGACCGGGCTTTCTGCTCCGCCGCTCCCAGTCTGTGGAACGCTCTCCCTGACCACCTGAGGGCACCACAGACTGTGAATGCTTTTTAAATGCACTGTAGCACTTTGAGGTTGTTTGCTCAATGTAAAGTTCTTTTACAAATGAAATCTATTATTATTTTAAAAAAAATTAAATTCACCTCGTTATTTACACCAATTACATATAGTACTGATAGAAGCACCAATTGATACCGTTAACGATAAGGAATATTGATTTTGGTATCGGTATTGATCAAATCCTACTGATATACGTCCCGATTAGTCAAAAATACATTTGAGCAAATATGGTCATATTTATGTCCCAATTTCAAGCACAAAAAAGGCTAAATAAACTTAGCGTAAACAATGATTGTGTTTCACAGCAGTTCATCATCACAGAACAAGTTGCAGTGTCCATCCATCCATTTCCTGAACCGCTTATCTTCACTAGTGTCGCGGCCCAGCCGGAGCCGACAGACAATCATTCACACTCACACCTATTGACAATTTAGACATTGCAGTATGTCTTATTTATATGTAATATAGTATATGGCTTATTTATTCCAATTTTAGAGGGCTGTAATTATGTTAATACTTGTATTCAGACAGTCGGAAAACATTTATTTTTTTCTTATTCTCTAACTGAGCGCTCATCTGATTTAGAAATAGGAATTCCCACTTTGCGAAAATTCACTAAATGCGGTCGGCTTTGTAAACAAATTAATGACTGTAATCCGTTTGAGACATCCAAACATATCAACAAGCAGACAATGTACAGTAAGTGATTGTTTTATTGTGTTTGTATTTCTTGGTTAGCACTTAGCAATGCTGCTGCAGTGTTTCACTGCTCATCACTCCGCTTGTAAAACTCATCCTCTGTATACTCATGTTCAAAAAGATCAAGTTTTGGGTATCCCAGTGAGAGCAGACGTTGTACAGTAATTGATTGTTTTATTGTGTTTGTATTTCTTGGTTAGCACTTAGCAATGCTGCTACAGTGTTTCACTGCTCATCAATCTGCTTGTAAAACTCATCCTCCTTATACTCATGTTCAAAAAGATCAAGTTTTGGGTATCCCAGTGAGAGCAGACGTTGTACAGTAAGTGATCGTTTCATTGTGTTTGTATTTCTTGGTTAGCACTTAGAAATGCTGCCGCAGTGTTTCACTGCTCATCAATCTGCTTGTAAAACTCATCCTCTGTATACTCATGTTCAAAAAGATCGCCTTTTGGGTATCCCAGTGAGAACAGACGTTGTACAGTAAGTGATTGTTTTATTGTGTCTGTATTTCTTGGTTAGCACTTAGCAATGCTGCTACGGTGTTTTCTGCTCATCGCTCCGCTTGTAAAACTCATCCTCTGTATACTCATGTTCAAAAAGATCGCCTTTTGGGTATCCCAGTGAGAGCAGACGTTGTACAGTAATTGATTGTTTTATTGTGTTTGTATTTCTTGATTAGCACTTAGTAGTGCTGCTGCAGTGTTTCACTGCTCATCACTCCGCTTGTAAAACTCATCCTCTGTATACTCATGTTCAAAAAGATCGCCTTTTGGGTATCCCAGTGAGAGCAGACGTTGTACAGTAATTGATTGTTTTATTGTGTTTGTATTTCTTGGTTAGCACTTAGAAATGCTGCTACAGTGTTTCACTGCTCATCGCTCCGCTTGTAAAACTCATCCTCCTTATACTCATGTTCAAAAATATCAAGTTTTGGGTATCCCAGTGAGAGCAGACGTTGTACAGTAAGTGATTGTTTTATTGTGTTTGTATTTCTTGGTTAGCACTTAGCAATGCTGCTACAGTGTTTCACTGCTCATCACTCCGCTTGTAAAACTCATCCTCAGTATATTCATGTTCAAAAAGATCAAGTTTTGGGTTTCCTTCTTGTTCTACGCCTTATTTTTGAGGTCTGATACTCACATATTACATGTTCCAGTCCCTCACACGCTTCGTGACAACTCGGCCCCGCTTGCGTCGCACCGTTGTTGGCGACGGGAATCACGGCAGGTGGCCCGCGAACGACCAAACACGCGCTAAATTACTCACGACTGACCCGTTTCACGTCCTTCCCGAAGGTCTCGCTGTAGCTGGTTCCCAGGATCTCGAACTGCACGTGGGGGTTGGAACCCTCCGCCCGGAAGTCCATCATCCCCGTCAGGCCGCTGATGCGTCCCTGCAGCGAGCGGTGGTACAAATGGGAGATGTCAGAAGAAAAAAAAGGACTTGGTAACCGCGCTGATGCTTTATTAAATTGACACTGTGTGTGTTTTCCTATTCTGTTGGAGGAGAAGCGCCTGCAGCCAGCAAGTAGATTTGCATCAGAGCTTAATGAAATGACACGGCTGTAATTCATGTCATGCATCAGTAAAAAAAAGGAGAACGACACATTTAGAAGGGTATGTGTCGTCCCGTCAGACCCCGCATGAAACCAGCGTGACTCTGCAGCCGCCACAAAAATGCCATTATCAGGAGTCAGCAAGATGAAATGAAGTTATTTGCCTATTTTGTCCCCCCACTGCAAGATGCTGGCAGGGGTTCCAGAAGATCAACTAAGAACATTTGTTTTCACTTCAAAGTTCTCTTGAACGCTCGTCTTGTTGCCCCGCAGTTTTTAAAGGGGCTGTTCGCGATGTCATATTACGCACTCTCTGGCTTTTTGCACGACTTGGGAAGAGCGGAAGAAGATGGATGGATGGATATTACAGCATGGAGGTCTGGTATATGTTGTGAAATTAGTTATTTACACATAGTGAAATGTGTATTTACATACTTTAATTGTTTCTAAATGGTGTCTGTAACAGGGCAGTAAAACGGATGATCAAACAAAACATAAGTCAAATGAATAAAGTGTTTTTATTTTGCCCATCATTTACTATCCTAATGTAAGACAAGAGCACACACAGATATATATATATATATATATATATATATATATATATATATATATATATATATATATATATATATATATATATATATATATATATATATATATATATATATATATATATATATATACATTATATATATATATATATATACATTATATATATATTTATATATATATATATATATATATATAATGTATATATATATATATATATATATATATATATATATATATATATATATATATATATATATATATATATATATATATATATATATATATATATATATATATATATATATATATATATATATATATATATATTTAATCTATTGCACCCCGCCAAAAGAAAACCATACATATTGTAATGTTTATTTACATTCCTTAATTGTTTCCAAACGGTGTCTGTAACACGGCAGTAAAACGGCCGATCAAACAAAACAGAAGTCAAATGAATAAAGGTGAACTTCACTTGTTTTTATTTTGCCCATCATTTACCATCCTATTGTAAGACAATAACACACACATATATATATATATATATATATATATATATATATATATATATATATATATATATATATATATATATATATATATATATATATATATATATATATATATATATATATATATACATTATATATATATATATATATATATATATATATATATATATGTATATATATATATATATATATATATATATATATATATATATATATATATGTATATATATATATATATATACATATATATATATATATATATACATTATATATGTATGTGTGGGAAAAAAATCACAAGACTATTTCATCTCTACAGGCCTGTTTCATGAGGGATTTCCTCAATCCTCAGGAGAGAAAAATCTCCTGAGGATTGAGGAAATCCCTCATGAAACAGGCCTGTAGAGATGAAATAGTCTTGTGATTTTTTTCCCACACATACATATTACGCTCTACCACGGTATCGAGCACTATTTTTTGGATAATCTAATTAAGACATATATATACATTATATATATATATATATATATATATATATATATATATATATATATATATATATATATATATATATATATAGTTAGAGAAGGGAATAGCAATGGGTTGCTCTATCTCTCCAATACTGTTCATAACAGCCTTCGAGATCATCCTTATCGGTGGAAGACAGATGGCCCGAGGAGTGAGATCTGAGTCAGGCCAGCGACTCCCGGCGCTGCGGGGCTACATGGATGATGTTACCATCCTCCTCCAGACGGCTGCATGTACCTCCAGACTCCTGAAAAGACTCGGGGAGCTCCTAGCATGGGCACGGATGAAAATAAAACCTGCCAAGTCCCGCAGCCTCTCCATCCGGAAAGGAGCCAGGAATGACAACATCTCATTCTCAGTGGATGGTGAATTAATCCCACGCGTGGTCGACCAACCTGTGCGGAGCCTCGGAAGGCGTTACACTGCTGACATGTCTGATAAGCACATGGCTGCCTCTGTCACTTCTCAGCTGAAGGATGGCCTGAACACAATTGACCAAAGCCATATTCCAGGGAAATTCAAGGTCTGGTGTTACCAGATCACCTTATACCATCGCCTGATGTGGCCCTTGAAGTTGTGCGACATCACCTCCACAACAGTCCTCAAGATGGACTCAAAAGCCAACAACTACATTCGCAAGTGGCTGGGCCTTCCCAGATGTCTTTCCAACACGGCGCTGTTTGGAAGAACCATTCTGAAGCTGCCACTGAAATCCATCAGCTTGGGCTACAAACAGGAGAAGGTGAGGCTCGTGTTCGAGCTCAGAGACTCACCTGATCCGTCTGTCCGTAACACCAAGACCCAAGTCTGTACAGGGCGTAAGTGGAATGCGACGCAGACAGTAGACCAGGCCATCGTCTGACTGAAACACCAGGAGATGGTAGGACAGATACAGTCTGGCAGAGCCGGCTTTGGATGGGGAGCAGCATCCAAGATGTGGTCCAAAGCCTCAAGGAAGGAAAGAAAAGATCTGGTGATCTCAGAAGTGGTTAAGATGGAAGAGGAGAGCTATATGATCAAGGCTGTGGGCCAACAGCAGCAAGGGAGATGGACCAATTGGGAGGCTGTTGTCAACAGAGTTGTTACGTGGGCAGACATGTGGAAGATGCCCCAGGCGAGGCTAAGTTTCCTCATCAGGGCCACGTACGATACCCTCCCCAGTCCCGGGAACTTGCATGTGTGGTACGGGGCAGAGGTGACCTGCCAGCTCTGTGACTCCCAGAACCCAAGCTTGCGTCACATTCTTTCTGGCTGCAAGGTAGCTTTGTCGCAGGGCCGGTATGGATGGCGGCACGACCGCGTCCTGCGAAGGCTAGCTGAAATCCTGGAGGCACGCAGAGTGGAAGCAAATGGGGCCAGTCCGGGAACAGCTCAGCGGTTGATTAAGTTTGTCAAGCAAGGTGGCCAGCCTCAGAGCAGCAGCAAGAGCATCCAGTCTCTCCTGTCAGCTGGCGGAGAATGGAACATGAGGGCTGATCTAGATCGTCAGTTGAAGTTCCCTCAAGAGATCACAACAACCTCGTTACGCCCAGACATTGTCCTGTGGTCCACCTCTACTAAAACTGTCATCATGGTAGAATTAACGGTACCATGGGAAGAGGGAATGGAGGCTGCCTTTGAAAGAAAGAGGGACAAGTACTCAGAGCTGGCAAGTGAGTGTGCACAAGCAGGATGGAGGCCCTTCACCTATCCAGTAGAAGTTTGCTGTCGAGGCTACACTGGAGCATCCACCCAGCGACTCCTAAAGTCCCTTGGGATCAAAGGCTCCAATCTAAAGAAGGCCCTCAAAGCCCTGGCAGAGGAGGCAGAACAGGGGAGCTTCTGGTTGTGGCTCAGAAGAAACGACAAGGCGTGGGGAAAGCAAGGCGTGTAGACAAGGGGCAGTAGGGAGGCTTCCCTGCTGCCATGTTATGGTATGCGGTCAGGCCCACGCTTGACTCAGGGAGATGGACGTCCCTGCCATGCATAGTCCCTTGGGACTCATTCCATATACACAACAGCAATAACACCGGGGTTAGAATGTGGGTACACTATGGATCCTCCAGCTGGCTGCAGGGGGTGGCAGGGAGACGTCCCTGTCGCTGCTCCACCACCCAGAGATGTTCCGGGATTAAAGGAGCGAAACATCTGTGAAGGGTGGCTCCCGGCTGACGACCCTGCAGCCAGCACCACATGGCACTGTCGGAGGTGCGTCAGGCAGTAATGCCCTGCAAGTGTTAACTTGTGCTTACATCTATCTTAACTGGCTTTCCAGTGACTACTGTGAATAGAGCAGTTGGCATCCAGGAAAAGACTGGTGGGCTGCCAGGGAAGACTGGCTGGCAGCAGGAAAGACTGCACCAGGGGTGGAGGGGCTAGTTACCCTTTTCCACATGTCTGTGAAGCAAGCTCCATGGACTCCCTAACCTAACTACAAGCGATTTAAGGAAGAAACAGCCCGGTGGTCCACCGAGAGGCGGGATGAAAGATGGACCAATCAGGACGGATTACACGGAAACGACTGGCACGACAATGACGAACGAGCAGAGGATCCTCAGAGAATGTGGCTGTGGGTGGGCCAAGGAAACAACCTACAGGGGCCTGCGAATACACCAGGGAAAGGCAAAATGCGGCGGTGGCCGCAACCAGATGCAAGCTTGCACTGCAGAAGCAGATCAGACAAGGAGGAATCTTAGCCAGGTTGAGCACCACAGTGCTATTGATCCCACCATTGCAACTGGTGAGAGAGAGGAGGACCAGCCTTCCCTGCAGGATGTGCAGCAACAACAGCACAGCCCACAGCACAGTGAAACACCAAGTAGAGAACCCACAAGAGGAACATCAGAGAAGCTTATCCGGAAAGCCAAAGTGAAGTGGCCAAAAGCCAACGACAAAGACTCCTGGAGCAGCTTCGATTTTAACTTATGCACCACCCTCCAAAGTGCGCTAAGAGGCAGTGTAACTTCCAAACTAAACATTATGGGAGACATCATCTACGAAGAAGGGAAAGAGCGTTTTGGATTGATGCCACAGAGGAAGATCGTTCCCAAACAGAGCGGGAGACGGGAGAGAGAAATCCTCCAGCTCGTAAAGGAACGCCGCCTCTTACGCAAGCAGTGGAGGAAAGCCAATGACCAGGAGAAAGTCGGCCTGAAGACCCTGTGGGACCAGATCAAAGTAAGACTCGCACAACTGAGGAGAGCTGAAAGAATCAGGAAACGCAGAAGCCGCAGGGAGAAAGCAAGGGCAAGCTTCTTCCGGGACCCCTTCAAGTATGCTCGAAGCCTGCTAGAGGAAAAGAAGAACGGGACACTCCAGACCAGTGAGCAGGAGTTGGAGGAACACATCAAAGTCCAGCTCAGTGATAGCCAAAAGGATCTCCCCCTCGGATCACCGGGGCACGTACCTCGCCCACCTGAGCCTTCCTCGCAGTTTGACACCACCCCCCCGAGATGGGCTGAGGTTAAGCAAGTGGTTGAGCGTGCAAGAACTGCTTCAGCACCCGGACCGAACGGGGTACCTTACAAGGTTTTCAAAAACTGTCCTGGACTCCTGAAGCTGTTGTGGAAGCTGATGGGCGTCGCCTGGAAAACCCAGTCCATACCATCATCGTGGAGCAGAGCAATAACAACTTTTATCCCAAAAGAGAGTAATTCTTGTAACATTGACCAGTTCAGAGGTATTGCCCTACTGAATGTGGAAGGGAAGCTTTTCTTCACCGTGGTGGCGAAGCGGATGACCAACTACCTTCTGGCAAACAATTACATCGACACCAGTTGTCAGAAGGCAGGCGTTCCAGGCTTCCCTGGCTGCGTGGAGCACTCGGCCATGATCTGGGAGCAAATCCAGTCAGCCAAGCGCAACAAAGCGGACCTGCATGTGGTTTGGTTGGATCTGGCCAATGCCTATGGATCGGTTCCACATCAACTCATCAGTTTTGCACTCAACTTCTTCCACATTCCATCATGCATCCAAAGCCTGGTAGTAAACTACTTTAACAACTTCAAAGTCTGCTACACGACTCAGGAGATCTCAACTGGTTGGCACCAGTTAGAGAAGGGAATAGCAATGGGTTGCTCTATCTCTCCAATACTGTTCATAACAGCCTTCGAGATCATCCTTATCGGTGGAAGACAGATGGCCCGAGGAGTGAGATCTGAGTCAGGCCAGCGACTCCCGGCGCTGCGGGGCTACATGGATGATGTTACCATCCTCCTCCAGACGGCTGCATGTACCTCCAGACTCCTGAAAAGACTCGGGGAGCTCCTAGCATGGGCACGGATGAAAATAAAACCTGCCAAGTCCCGCAGCCTCTCCATCCGGAAAGGAGCCAGGAATGACAACATCTCATTCTCAGTGGATGGTGAATTAATCCCACGCGTGGTCGACCAACCTGTGCGGAGCCTCGGAAGGCGTTACACTGCTGACATGTCTGATAAGCACATGGCTGCCTCTGTCACTTCTCAGCTGAAGGATGGCCTGAACACAATTGACCAAAGCCATATTCCAGGGAAATTCAAGGTCTGGTGTTACCAGTTCACCTTATACCATCGCCTGATGTGGCCCTTGAAGTTGTGCGACATCACCTCCACAACAGTCCTCAAGATGGACTCAAAAGCCAACAACTACATTCGCAAGTGGCTGGGCCTTCCCAGATGTCTTTCCAACACGGCGCTGTTTGGAAGAACCATTCTGAAGCTGCCACTGAAATCCATCAGCTTGGGCTACAAACAGGAGAAGGTGAGGCTCGTGTTCGAGCTCAGAGACTCACCTGATCCGTCTGTCCGTAACACCAAGACCCAAGTCTGTACAGGGCGTAAGTGGAATGCGACGCAGACAGTAGACCAGGCCATCGTCCGACTGAAACACCAGGAGATGGTAGGACAGATACAGTCTGGCAGAGCCGGCTTTGGATGGGGAGCAGCATCCAAGATGTGGTCCAAAGCCTCAAGGAAGGAAAGAAAAGATCTGGTGATCTCAGAAGTGGTTAAGATGGAAGAGGAGAGCTATATGATCAAGGCTGTGGGCCAACAGCAGCAAGGGAGATGGACCAATTGGGAGGCTGTTGTCAACAGAGTTGTTACGTGGGCAGACATGTGGAAGATGCCCCAGGCGAGGCTAAGTTTCCTCATCAGGGCCACGTACGATACCCTCCCCAGTCCCGGGAACTTGCATGTGTGGTACGGGGCAGAGGTGACCTGCCAGCTCTGTGACTCCCAGAACCCAAGCTTGCGTCACATTCTTTCTGGCTGCAAGGTAGCTTTGTCGCAGGGCCGGTATGGATGGCGGCACGACCGCGTCCTGCGAAGGCTAGCTGAAATCCTGGAGGCACGCAGAGTGGAAGCAAATGGGGCCAGTCCGGGAACAGCTCAGCGGTTGATTAAGTTTGTCAAGCAAGGTGGCCAGCCTCAGAGCAGCAGCAAGAGCATCCAGTCTCTCCTGTCAGCTGGCGGAGAATGGAACATGAGGGCTGATCTAGATCGTCAGTTGAAGTTCCCTCAAGAGATCACAACAACCTCGTTACGCCCAGACATTGTCCTGTGGTCCACCTCTACTAAAACTGTCATCATGGTAGAATTAACGGTACCATGGGAAGAGGGAATGGAGGCTGCCTTTGAAAGAAAGAGGGACAAGTACTCAGAGCTGGCAAGTGAGTGTGCACAAGCAGGATGGAGGCCCTTCACCTATCCAGTAGAAGTTTGCTGTCGAGGCTACACTGGAGCATCCACCCAGCGACTCCTAAAGTCCCTTGGGATCAAAGGCTCCAATCTAAAGAAGGCCCTCAAAGCCCTGGCAGAGGAGGCAGAACAGGGGAGCTTCTGGTTGTGGCTCAGAAGAAACGACAAGGCGTGGGGAAAGCAAGGCGTGTAGACAAGGGGCAGTAGGGAGGCTTCCCTGCTGCCATGTTATGGTATGCGGTCAGGCCCACGCTTGACTCAGGGAGATGGACGTCCCTGCCATGCATAGTCCCTTGGGACTCATTCCATATACACAACAGCAATAACACCGGGGTTAGAATGTGGGTACACTATGGATCCTCCAGCTGGCTGCAGGGGGTGGCAGGGAGACGTCCCTGTCGCTGCTCCACCACCCAGAGATGTTCCGGGATTAAAGGAGCGAAACATCTGTGAAGGGTGGCTCCCGGCTGACGACCCTGCAGCCAGCACCACATGGCACTGTCGGAGGTGCGTCAGGCAGTAATGCCCTGCAAGTGTTAACTTGTGCTTACATCTATATATATATATATATATATATATATATATATATATATATATATATATATATATATATATATATATATATATATATATATATATATATATTTATACATATATATACAGTATATATAATTTTTTTTTTCATGCATTCTAATTTGTAATGTACGGCAAGTCGGAGGTGGCTAGCAATGAAGCTAATGGGAGTAATCTATTGCAGCCTGCCAAATTTAAGAAAAAAAAACATATTATTGCATATTATTACGGCACGAAGCATTTTGTAATTGTGTCCAAACGGTTTCTGTAACACGGCAGTAAAACGGCCGATCAAACAAAACAGAAGTCATGGTCAAGGACCCACTAGCTGCGCTAACTAGCTCTCCAATCAGCGTTTTAGTGAATTTACCGAAACTGAAACAAAACAAAAAGCCATTGTAAGTTGTAACACTAACTCAGACACTTGTAAACGTGTTAGCATATTTGCTAGCTTGATTACACAACGGTAACACGTACAAATATGCATGAAAACACTACTGTAGTAAGTAAGAATGGTTTTAGTTATATTGTAAAACTGACAAACGTTGCTCGGAGTGATGAATGAAGATAAATCGTTTCGAGTAGAATGCTATGGACGGTTGTACTGTCTAAGTACGAAACAACAAGTACACTTTCAACCCAGAGCACCTGCATAATTAATTATAGTTACTCGTTAAAAGTGTGATGGGTGTGGCTTAAAAACCGTAGCGCTCTATAGTAGGTTAATTGTTGAAACGTCACATTGGATCAAAAGGGTCGTGACCTTCAACAACTAACCAGAAGACCAGGTCCAAGCAGGACCAGGACAAAACCGACAGCCTACCTTCTGGATGGTGTCCAACATGGACCATCCTCCGTTCCACGGCTTGGTGGACTTCCTCATGCAGTTGAGGCTGGCCATGCTGTGCCACTTCCTGTCCTCCAGCTTCCTGTAGAAGGCGTTGGCCAGCATCAGAACGCTGTCGTACAGGTAGAGGTTGGACACCTGGACAGGTAGGGAGAGTTAGGAGTCTCTTCAAAATAGACACGCCCGCTGATTGAGAGCTAAGTCGAGCAGTGCTAGCCAGTGAGCAAGACCCCTGGGGCACCATTTAATAAAGAGGTCATATTATGACTTATTTCTCCATGTAAACACTGTCTTGTTGTTTTTAATTTAATTTATTTATTTAAAATTATTATTTATTTATTATATATATATTTTATTTCATTGTATGTATTTATTTGTATTATGTATTATTATTAATATTATTTATTTTATTTTATTGTTATTTTATTATTATTAAGCGCGTCCATAGCGAGACTACCGACAGATATAAGTTAAAAGTGTATGCTACTTTGTGGTAGAAATGCATGTGCATGTACGAGCCAGTCTGCCCCACAACAAGCGGTGATGGCGGACTCGCGTAAAGCTTTTCGGGAAATCTCATTTTTGTATTTTTTTTTTTTAACTTTTTGACCTCAGGTAGCTTATTTTGAATTTGGGGACTTTCCAAAACCAATAGGGACATTGATGATAACTCTTACATGTTTAAACATGGGTAACAAATAGTGAGGGCACAGATGTAATTATGATCATTAGAGTGACTTGATTGGCTCAAGCATCTTTGATTGGATATTTTCCAAAACCAATAGGGATCTTGTTTTGATTTCTGATACTAATCCAACAAAATGAACACTACTGTTCAAACAGTGATGGATAAAAGTGACAAGAAAAAACGTTTTTTTTTTTCACTTTTGATCTAAAGCACCCTATTTTGTTTGTTCATTTTTCAAAACCAATAGGGATCCTGTTCTAATGTGTGATAATAATCCAAACAGTGAGAGATAAAAAAGTTTTTTGTTTTTTTTTACTTCAAACACTTTTTTTGGATTGGTAATTTGTCAAAACAAATAGGGATCTTGTTTTGATATGTAATAAATAGCACTGGGTTTCAGACAATGACAGATTGACAAGTAATCATTTTTTATATCATACTTTTGAATTACATGAATCACTTAAAATAAATAAGGCAATAAAACATGAAAAAAAGCTTTATTTATTTTAAAAATACATTTAAAAAAGTTGTGTATTAATTTAAAAAAGCTTTATTTAGTTAACAAATAAATAAAAAAGCTTTATTTTTTTTTAAATAATTAAAAAAAGCTTAATTTATTTAAAAACTGTAAAAAAAGCTTTATTTTTTAAAAAATAAATGAAAAAAGCTTTATTTATTTTTAAAATAAATACAAAAAAAGCTTTATTTATTTTAAACATGAATTAAAAAAGCTTTATTTATTTAAAAAATAAATAAAAAAGCTTTATTTATTTAAAAAAGAAAAAAAAAACTTTATTTATTCAAAAAATAAACAAAAAAGAGCTTTATCTATTCAACAATAAAACAAAAAAGCTCTATTTTTTCAAATAAATTAAAAAAGCTTTATTTATTTTGAATATAAATAAAAAAAGCGTTATATATTTTAAAAACAAATAAAAAAAGCTTTATTTAGTTTAAAAACAAAATAAAAAGAGGTTTATGTATTTTAAAAATAAATAAAGACACGTTTTGTTTATTTTAAAAATACTTCTAAAAGAGCTCTATTTATTTTTAAAATAAATAAAAAAAAGCTTTATTTATTTTAAACATTAAAAAAATAAACCTTTAAAAAAATAAACTTTATTTATTTTAAAAATACACACAAAAAAATATTTATTTATTAAAAAAAAACCCAAAACAAATACATTTAAAAAAGCTTTTTTTTTTATTTTAAAAATACATTTCAAAAAATCTTTATTTATTTTCAAGGGAAAGCCTGTGATTCCCGAAATAGGCTCAACAGTTTGAAGTTGGAACGGTTTGAATCGGATGAAACATGTGGAAGTGCCAAAATCTGGAGAAGAAGAAGAAGAAGAAGAAGAAGAAGAAGAAGAAGAAGAAGAAGAAGAAGAAGAAGAAGAAGAAGAAGAAGAAGAAGAAGAAGAAGAACAAGAAGAAGAAGAAGAACAAGAAGAACAAGAAGAACAAGAACAAGAACAAGAACAAGAACAAGAACAAGAACAAGAAGAACAAGAAGAAAATGAAGAAGAAAATGAAGAAGAATAAATAGATGCATTTTGGTGCAGAAAACTATATGTGTGAATGTTTGGAGCATTCACACAATAAACCAACATACAGGATGTTATTCATGTCATTTTCAGAAAATAGCAGGCTGAGCGTCGTGTAATATTCCAGTAATGTAGGCTCATGCGTCTCTTAATATTCCAGCAATGTGGGCTCATGCGTCTTGTAATATTCCAGTAATGTAGGCTCATTCAACTTCATCATTGCACAAGATGCCATACAACCACACAACAATCCCCGATGTGCGTCTCCACTCTACTTCCTATCATCAACGTCACTTCCCTATCTCTCCCCGGAAGTCCCGCCCCCCAGCCACAGCCATTGGCCAACACCAGTAGAGAACACGTCATGTAGGGATGATCAAAAGTATTTATTAGGGCTAAACATGTTACACCAACAACATGCCTGACTATCAAAGTGTGATGTAATAATCCCCATTTTCTATCATTGACATCGCAAATAACACGAGGCACATAGCTCCGCCCCCATGCGCGCTCCCGCGGTGGGAGTTACAGAACATTTCAGGGGTACAGAATATTTTGTACATGGTTTGCCGCATGCTGGAATTAAAAAGCTGTCGACTGTTTTTTTTACCCCCCGCGGGTCGATAACTGGCGCAGGTAAGACGCCGCCTCACGGCGCCCGTCAAAGTCGGGGGCGAGCTCGCCCTTCGGAGGCGCGTTGACTTGCAGGCGGCGTATTTTCATATCGATCAGCGCCTGGCAGACTATCGGGCGTTTATGTCCTGTGACGGCGTGACGAGGCTGAAAGACGACTTGTTAATAAATCCATTCTTCCCGCTCGTGCTGAGTGGGAATAAATACGCCGCACTTGTCAAAACAGGCTTTATTCCCCCCGCCTGTCAGCGAGCGTGGCGGCGCTGCCACACCACATTTGCCGGCCCGCGGGTCAAATCCACCTCGCCGCCGCACGGTGTGAGCGACGCGTGGAAGGATAGGAGCGGCGGTGCGGGCGCGAGAGGTGAAGATCCGCGCTGATAAGACTCGTCTTCCATTTTACAGTCAAAACTTTACACTTACAACATTTTACTGTCAAATATAGTGCTTATTTTATGTTTTATAACATTTCAAGCAGGCAGCTTAATTGCCAGAATTTTTGTGTTATATCGACATTGTTTTTTTACAACATTATATTGTTCATGGAAAAACAGTACACAATTATTTTTTTACCCTGGCGGATCCCAAATACACATCAGCAGCTACCAGAAGGTAAGAAAAGTTGATTTTGCACAATATTATGACAGAAAACAATAGATAATGTCAGCTAATAGGTGCCAATTTATAAACCGTATGTTGAAGCACAGTACGTCTGACCTACCGCCCTGAGATGGGTAGGTTGTGAGTTCAAACCCCGGCCGAGTCATACCAAAAACTATAAAAATGGGAGCCATTACCTCCCTGCTTGGCACTTAGCATCAAGGGTTGGAATTGGGGGTTAAATCACCAAAAATTATTCCCGGGCGCGGCCACCGCTGCTGCCCACTGCTCCCCTCACCTCCCAGGGGGTGATCAAGGGTGATGGGTCAAATGCAGTGAATAATTTCGCCACACTTAGTGTGTGTGTGACAATCATTGCTACTTTAAATTTAACTTTAAAATATGAGAAGGGAGACTGTTGAGCAACTAATTGCAATACGACGTTGGCTTGCTGTCGTGTGAAAGTTCCTCTGACATGTGTTAATGTGTGTAATTACAGGGGGTTGCCATGACGACCCCGAGGAGGCATCATCATTGAATTTGACCCAGGAGAGCACGTTTCAGTGCGCCAATTTTGTCTTGACAAAAACCTCATCTTCATTTCATGCACTTCATTATCCGCGAAGCACCTAATTAAAGTAACACAATGTTCCTTTCTTTCTCCTCCAAACGTCTGAAAATAGACGCCGCGCTCGTTTTAGCACCTGAGAAGCATTCAGTGGCGTCGGTGTGAAGTCAATCAAAGAGCAAAATAAAACAAATGCTGGCTGTTGTTGACAATGCAATGGTCTGCAGCAAGGAGCCAATCAGAAAGCAGCTTCAGATCACATGACTGTAATCACTTTGAGGACCTCCATGCACAATAAAGTGAAGCCAAATAGTAGAACATTTATTTTCATACCTATCTATTTCTACACACTAAAAGGAAGTCAGGGCATTGTTATCAAAAAGGCTTAAAACACCTTTTTATTTAGGATTTTTATTGATCATCTGTTTTTAAATATTTTATTGTGTTGTTTTTCTATATAAATTATTAATATATCTACCGTTATTCTCTCAATGTTATGTTTTATTCACTCATTCATGTAATATTTATATCTACATTTTTACATATTTGTTAACATATGTTTCATACTATATTTAATTTTGAAGCAGGTGTAATGAGATTTTGTGACGGTAAAAAATGTCGATGTAATCGTAGTAGCATTGACCCGATACGCTCATGACATCCAAATCGCTGCCGTTGTGTCCTTGGGCAGGACACTTCATCCTTGCCCCCGGTGCCGCTCACACTGGTGAATGAATGATGAATGAATGATAGGTGGTGGTCGGAGGGGCCGTAGGCACAAACTGGCAGCCTCGCGTCCGTCAGTCTACCCCAGGGCAGCTGTGGCTACAAATGTAGCTTACCACCACCAGGTGTGAATGAATGATGGGTTCCCACTTCTCTGTGAGCGCTTTGAGTATCCAATAATAGAAAAGCATGATATAAAATCTAATCCATTATTATTATTATTAAGAAATTCACTTTATTTTTCGCCATGGAGACAGAGATTAGTGATTTAGAAGTAGATAAAACACTGCCGACTGAGGGTGTTTCAGTGTTATAACTTCCCTTTTATCTTTAGTTTTTACACCAAAATGCGTCCATTCTCCCTTTTCTGTCTACAAACTGTGTCTGCTTGTAAGTACTCTGTGTGTGTGCGCTGCCGAACATGCTCCTCTGCTTGTAAAACCCAGCAATGTCATGACGTGACGATGCCGTCATGCCCGTAAAAGAAATAAAAAATAAAAAATGGGGAACTGGTACTTTACAAAGGGAGTATAGTACCGTTTTTTATTCATTAGTACAGCGATACTATACTAGTACCGGTATACTGTACAACCCTAACCTGGAGTTGATGTAACATTAAACGACGGGATCCAATTGTCATCTCAATGAGCTGTTTTATTCACGACATTACAGCTACCCCAAGTGCTAACTGCTAGCTTCAGGCATGTGCGCAGAATGTCGTAACATGAAGACGCGCGACATATCACAACATGGGGCGCACAGAACAGCTCTGTTTCAAAAAGAGAGGTAAAACAAAAGTAGTGAAAAGAAGGATAGTTTCAAAAAGAGAGGTGAAACAAAAGTAGTGAACAGAAGGATAGTTTCAAAAAGAGAGGTAAAACAAAAGTAGTGAACAGAAGGATAATTTCAAAAAGAGAGGTAAAACAAAAGTAGTGAAAAGAAGGATAATTTCAAAAAGAGAGGTTAAACAAAAGTAGTGAACAGAAAGATAAATAAACAACGTGACAACGTCGGACAAGCAGAGATGCACAGAGACATGTTTGTTTGCAGCGGAGCTTCTTCTTCTTCAGCACCTGCAGTGAACGACCTCGTCCAAAAGATGGCGCCACAGAACAAACATAACACTTTTGTCGGTTTAAGATATGCGCATGTCAAATTATTCCGACTTAAAGTGGGATGTATGAAAATACAGGTCATAATCGGATGTGATGGTGGTTCTTGGGTCAGAATGTTGCATAGATGATGTTTTACAGACCATCTTCAAGTCGCTTTCTGACAGTCCCTTCAGTAAGAGCGGCTCTTATTTACGTGCCTCCACTTTGACAGCGCCTTCTCCCAGCCATCCACGTTGTAGTTTTTAGCGCTTCCATATCAAGTCTACCGACAGATATAACTTGGAAGTGTACTTTGTATTAGACACGGCGACTGTATATATATATATATATATATATATATATATATATATATATATATATATATATATATATATATATATATATATGTATATATATATATATATATATATATATATATATATATATATAAATATATATATATATATATATATATATATATATATATATATATATATATATATATATATATATATATATTGACACATATATACATTTAAATAATTTGGCTAGGGATCGATGGATCTATCTATCTATCCATCTATCTATCTATATATCTATCTATCTATATATATACATACACATGTATATATATGTATATATATATATACATATATATACATATATATATACATATACATATATATATATATATATATATATATATATATATATATATATATATATATATATATATACATTTAAATAATGTGGCTAGGGATCGATGGATCTATCTATCTATCTATCTATCTATCTATCTATCTATCTATCTATCTATCTATCTATCTATCTATCTATCTATCTATCTATCTATCTATCTATCTATCTATCTATCTATCTATCTATCTATCTATCTATCTATCTATATATCTATCTATCTATATATATACATACACACACACATTTATTTTTTTGTTTAACATGGGATGTTGTGCGGGCCAGATTGTGGACACTGGCGGCCATACTTTGACCCCATAGTTTGACCCCTGCACTAACCTACTCATTATTAACCACCTAGATAGGATGCAGTCTTTAAGTAGGTTGAAGCGGAGTGGTAATTGTTTTGAGGTCACAATAATTCATTAGGTCGGGGGGGGGGGGGGGGGGTGTTTGACGGTTTTCCACCAAAGGGCCGCACACTTAAAAGTCAAAGCATGAAGCGGCCATGTTGATATTTTGCAAAAAAATATATATATTTAAACACACAAATATATTGTTTTTAGTCACCAGTGTCAACATTTTTTCACTTTTACTGTATATTTTTTTTGTTGGATTTTATTTTGACAGTCCGCCATGGGCCAAGAAGAATGATGCAGACACGTTTGTTACTGGATACTCTCTAATACCCTCCTGCCTTGGAGACTTGCAAGGAAATCAAAATATTTGACACATGTTTATATTGACAAATGTGTTTTAGATACTGTTCAATTTAGGTACACTGAAAGGTCTAGTTTGTGTGCTTTTGTGTGCTCAGCTGTTGTGTAGCTGCTCGCTCCGAGTAGCCGACAGCCTACCGTGACTGAAATAGAAGAAAAATACCAACCTTTTAGATGTCAACTGGCTCTTTGTGGTGTTTTTACCAGCTTAGTTTAAAAAAGAGAGGTAAAACAAAAGTAGTGAACAGAAAGATAATTTCAAAAAGAGAGGTAAAACAAAAGTAGTGAACAGAAAGATAATTTCAAAAAGAGAGGTAAAACAAAAGTAGTGAACAGAAAGATAATTTCAAAAAGAGAGGTAAAACAAAAGTAGTGAACAGAAGGATAAATAAATAACGTGACAATGTCGGACAAGCAGAGATGCACAGAGACATGTTTGTTTCCAGTGGAGCTTCTTCTTCTTATGTTTATATTGACAAATGTGTTTTAGATACTGTTCAATTTAGGACACTGAAAGGTCTAGCTTGTGTGCTATTGTGTGCTCAGCTGTTGTGTAGCTGCTCGCTCCGAGTAGCCGACAGCCTACCGTGACTGAAATAGAAGAAAAAGACCAACCTTTTAGATGTTGACTGGCTCTTTGTGCTGTTTATACCAGCTTAAACTTGACAAAACCAGTCTAAAATATACTTTCAAAGACCCAGACCTAACTTCCCAGTGGCGTCGCTGCACTTGATCCTGATCCCACTCCACCAAAGGACCAAAGGCGCCAAAGAAGAGGAGAGAAGCTCAGCCACCAGTGAATTATTCACCAGGAGTTGTGCTCTTCTTCCTTGGAGCTATTTATTAATTGACTAAGTTGACACTCTCAAACTAACACGTTTATATATTCATTCTCTCAAAGTAATAACAAAATCCCTCTGGTCCTTTAAAGGGCATTCGTTTAAATATAATTTTGAAATAATTTCCTGTCATTATAGTAATGAGACATTGTTAGTCAAACCATTGTGTTCCACAGAGAGGTGTGAGGCGCCATGTTGGCTAC
>NC_084739.1:68301070-68350938 GCF_033978785.1 Entelurus aequoreus
TTTAAGGTTTTTTGCTCAATGGCAAGTCCTTTTTACAAATAAAATATATTATTATTATTATTATTATTTGCCAACTGACTGATTATTCTGGCCCTTTAACAACAAATACGTTTATTTCCCGTGATCCGTGCAACTTTTCCACGCAATTTATTGACTAACACTCGTGAGAAAACGCTTATTTTTTTTTTGTTTCAGAGGTAGTGAAGTGTGAAGTGAATTATATTTATATAGCACTTTTGTCTTTAGAAAAATATTGAAATTGATTTTGTTACCAGTATCAAAATATTGGTATCGGGACAACCCTAGTCCAGGGTGTACCCCAGCTTCTGCCTGAATGAAGCTGGGATAGGCTCCAGCACCCCCGTAACCCTGAAAGGGACAAGCGGTAGAAAATAGATGCATGGATGTTGACAATGTATTTTTCTAGAAGTTGTTATCTTTTTTGGGATCAATTCTGCTCCGCCGCTCCCAGTCTGTGGAACGCTCTCCCTGACCACCTGAGGGTGCCACAGACTGTGAATGCTTTTAAAAAAGGCTTAAAAACCTTTCTTTTTTAAAAAAAACTTTTTTTTAGATACATGCGTCCTAGTTATAGTTTTTATTTCTATTCATTTTTATTATCTTTGTATTTATTTTTTAATACACTGTAGCACTTTAAGGTTTTTTGCTCAATGGCAAGTCCTTTTTACAAATAAAATATATTATTATTATTATTATTATTTGCCAACTGACTGATTATTCTGGCCCTTTAACAACAAATACGTTGATTTCCCGTGATCCGTGCAACTTTTCCACGCAATTTATTGACTAACACTCGTGAGAAAACGCTTTTTTTTGTTTGTTTCAGAGGTAGTGAAGTGTGAAGTGAATTATATTTATATAGCACTTTTGTCTTTAGAAAAGTATCGAAATAAATTTTGGTACCAGTATCAAAATATTGGTATCGGGACAACCCTAGTCCAGGGTGTACCCCAGCTTCTGCCTGAATGAAGCTGGGATAGGCTCCAGCACCCCCGTAACCCCGAAAGGGACAAGCGGTAGAAAATAAATGCATGGATGTTCACAATGTATTTTTCTAGCAGTTGTTATCTTTTTTGGGATCAATTCTGCTCCGCCGCTCCCAGTCTGTGGAACGCTCTCCCTGACCACCTGAGGGTGCCACAGACTGTGAACGCTTTCAAAAAAGGCTTAAATACCTTTCTTTAAAAAAAAAAACTTTTTTTTAGACACATGCGTCCTAGTTATAGTTTTTATCTCTATTCATTTTTATTATCTTTGTATTTATTTTTTAATACACTGTAGCACTTTAAGGTTTTTTGCTCAATGGCAAGTCCTTTTTACAAATAAAATATATTATTATTATTATTATTATTATTATTTGCCAACTGACTGATTATTCTGGCCCTTTAACAACAAATACGTTGATTTCCCGTGACCCGTGCAACTTTTCCACGCAATTTATTGACTAACACTCGTGAGAAAACGCTTTTTTTGTTTTTGTTTCAGAGGTAGTGAAGTGTGAAGTGAATTATATTTATATAGCGCTTTTGTCTTTAGAAAAATATTGAAATTGATTTTGTTACCAGTATCAAAATATTGGTATCGGGACAACCCTAGTCCAGGGTGTACCCCAGCTTCTGCCTGAATGAAGCTGGGATAGGCTCCAGCACCCCCATAACCCCGAAAGGGACAAGCGGTAGAAAATAGATGCATGGACGTTCACAATGTATTTTTCTAGCAGTTGTTATCTTTTTTGGGATCAATTCTGCTCCGCCGCTGCCAGTCTGTGGAACGCTCTCCCTGACCACCTGAGGGTGCCACAGACTGTGAACGCTTTCAAAAAAGGCTTAAATACCTTTCTTTAAAAAAAAAACTTTTTTTTAGACACATGCGTCCTAGTTATAGTTTTTAATTCTATTCATTTTTATTATCTTTGTATTTATTTTTTAATACACTGTAGCACTTTAAGGTTTTTTGCTCAATGGCAAGTCCTTTTTACAAATAAAATATATTATTATTATTATTATTATTTGCCAACTGACTGATTATTCTGGCCCTTTAACAACAAATACGTTGATTTCCCGTGACCCGTGCAACTTTTCCACGCAATTTATTGACTAACACTCGTGAGAAAACGCTTATTTTTTTGTTTGTTTCAGAGGTAGTGAAGTGTGAAGTGAATTATATTTATATAGCACTTTTGTCTTTAGAAAAGTATCAAAATTGATTTTGGTACCAGTATCAAAATATTGGTATCCGGACAACCCTAGTCCAGGGTGTACCCCAGCTTCTGCCTGAATGAAGCTGGGATAGGCTCCAGCACCCCCGTAACCCCGAAAGGGACAAGCGGTAGAAAATAGATGCATGGATGTTCACAATGTATTTTTCTAGCAGTTGTTATCTTTTTCGGGATCAATTCTGCTCCGCCGCTCCCAGGCTGTGGAACGCTCTCCCTGACCACCTGAGGGTGCCACAGACTGTGAATGCTTTTAAAAAAGGCTTAAAAACCTTTCTTTTAAAAAAAACCCTTATTTTTAGATACATGCATCCTAGTTATAGTTTTTAAATCTATTCATTTTTATTATCTTTTTATTTATTTTTTAATACACTGTAGCACTTTAAGGTTTTTTGCTCAATGGCAAGTCCTTTTTACAAATAAAACATATTGTTATTATTATTATTATTTGTCAACTGACTGATTATTCTGGCCCTTTAACAACAAATACGTTTATTTCCTGTGATCCGTGCAACTTTTCCACGCAATTTATTGACTAACACTCGTGAGAAAACGCTTATTTTTGTTTGTTTCAGAGGTAGTGAAGTGTGAAGTGAATTATATTTATATAGCGCTTTTGTCTTTAGAAAAGTATCGAAATACATTTTGGTACCAGTATCAAAATATTGGTATCGGGACAACCCTAGTCTGCCTGAATGATGCTGGGATAGGCTCCAGCACCCCCGTAACCCCGAAAGGGACAAGCGGTAGAAAATAGATGCATGGACGTTCACAATGTATTTTTCTAGCAGTTGTTATCTTTTTTGGGATCAATTCTGCTCCGCCGCTGCCAGTCTGTGGAACGCTCTCCCTGACCACCTGAGGGTGCCACAGACTGTGAACGCTTTCAAAAAAGGCTTAAAAATTATATTTATATAGCGCTTTTCTCTAGTGACTCAAAGCGCTTTTACTTAGGTAAAAAATGGAAGGCACCAGTGTATTATCTGGACACAAACACACAAGTATAACAAGATATTTGCCGGTGTTAAACAGCCGTGAATGACTTAGGGAGTGAAATTTGGGAAGAAAATGCCGACGCGGCGCGGCGACTTTGCGTCAATGACAGCGCGACGAGCACGGACATTAATCAAATCACGCTCGGCTGACAGAAAAAAAAGGCTAAGCGATCGTCTTTGTGCCACTCAGCCCTCCGCCATTAATCTTTCATTAAGAAATAAATAAATAACTTAGCGGTAATGGCAGCCTTTTTTTAATTAATTGGACAGCGAGGAAGCTTGCGGACGCAGCAACGGCGGCGCGAACGGCGCTTATACGGGCCGTTAAAAGGCAGTTATAGCAATGGTGCTTCTTATGGAGGGGCTTGTAAACGCTTTGAGAACAATGAGGCACGACGGGGAAGAGGGACAAACGAGCGTAATGGCTGACATGGAGGAGTCGCCTCGTCCGCGGAGGAGGACTGGAGGAGGACTGGAGGAAAACTGGAGGAGGACTGGATGGTGCGCGCTTTGCACGTAATATGAGAGTGTTTAATTGGTGCGAGGATACTTGCAGCAATGCAGAATGAAGTGCAACTAATTCAATTATTGCTTTGTTTTTTTCACTCCCGCGCTGACTTCCAGGTGGATGCACCTGTGATTTGGTACGTGTGCAATTTGCTAGAACAAAAACAAACTCCATCATGATTATTTGGATCCAACTTACCAGCAGTTTAGCGTCTAGACCGGGGTCGGCATCACAAAATGTTGAAAGAGCCATAATGGAACAACAATACAAAACATGGCAATCGTTATATAAGTGTTATAATGATGTAAGTGTCTATATTAGCTATATTAGCCTACTATCAAAATGACTTTAAAAGTGTTATGTAAGTGTTATAATGAAGGCAACACATGGTGTAAGTGTCTATATTAGCCTACTATCAAAATGACTTTCAAAGTGTTATGTAAGTGTTATAATGAAGGCAACACATGGTGTAAGTGTCTATATTAGCTATATTAGCCTACTATCAAAATTACTTTAAAAGTCTTATATAAGTGTTATAATGAAGACAACCCATGTTGTAAGTGTATATATTAGCCTACTATCAAAATGGCTTTAAAAGTCTTATATAAGTGTTATAATGAAGACAACCCATGTTGTAAGTGTCTATATTAGCCTACTATCAAAATGGCTTTAAAAGTCTTATATAAGTGTTATAATGAAGGCAACACATGATGTAAGTGTCTATATTAGCCTACTATCAAAATGACTTTAAAAGTCTTATATAAGTGTTATAATGAAGGCAACACATGATGTAAGTGTCTATATTAGCTATATTAGCCTACTATCAAAATGACTTTAAAAGTGTTATGTAAGTGTTATAATGAAGGCAACACATGGTGTAAGTGTCTATATTAGCTATATTAGCCTACTATCAAAATTACTTTAAAAGTCTTATATAAGTGTTATAATGAAGACAACCCATGTTGTAAGTGTATATATTAGCCTACTATCAAAATGGCTTTAAAAGTCTTATATAAGTGTTATAATGAAGACAACCCATGTTGTAAGTGTCTATATTAGCCTACTATCAAAATGGCTTTAAAAGTCTTATATAAGTGTTATAATGAAGGCAACACATGATGTAAGTGTCTATATTAGCCTACTATCAAAATGACTTTAAAAGTCTTATATAAGTGTTATAATGAAGGCAACACATGATGTAAGTGTCTATATTAGCTATATTAGCCTACTATCAAAATGACTTTAAAAGTGTTATGTAAGTGTTATAATGAAGGCAACACTTGATGTAAGTGTCTATATTAGCCTACTATCAAAATGACTTTAAAAGTGTTATGTAAGTGTTGTAATGAAGACAACACATGATGTAAGTGTCTATATTAGCTATATTAGCCTACTATCAAAATGACTGCAAAAGTCTTATATAAGTGTTATAATGAAGGCAACACATGATGTAAGTGTCTATATTAGCCTACTATCAAAATGACTTTAAAAGTCTTATATAAGTGTTATAATGAAGGCAACACATGATGTAAGTGTCTATATTAGCTATATTAGCCTACTATCAAAATGACTGTAAAAGTCTTATATAAGTGTTATAATGAAGACAACCCATGTTGTAAGTGTCTATATTAGCCTACTATCAAAATGGCTTTAAAAGTCTTATATAAGTGTTATAATGAAGGCAACACATGACGTAAATGTCTATATTAGTTATATTAGCCTACTATCAAAATGACTTTAAAAGTCTTATATAAGTGTTATAATGAAGGCAACACATGATGTAAGTGTCTATATTAGCCTACTATCAAAATGACTTTAAAAGTCTTATATAAGTGTTATAATGAAGACAACACATGATGTAAGTGTCTATATTAGCTATATTAGCCTACTATCAAAATGACTTTAAAAGTGTTATGTAAGTGTTATAAGGAAGGCAACACATGATGTAAGTGTCTATATTAGTCTAATATCAAAATGACTAAAAGTTTGATATAAAAAGTGGGATTTCTAACAAATACGGATGTTTTTGTCATGTAATTAAAAAAATATATATTTCATTTCCCTCATCTTTTTCCATTTTCACACATTTCTGAAAAGCCTCCAGTGCGGCACTAAAGAGGCTCTAAGCCGCAGGTTGCCAGACCTAAACCGTTTAAAAGTGGATTGAGGTAAGGTCCCCGAGTTACAAGGCCAGTTTGTCCGCTCTCCTTATAAAGTATCTCATCTCATCTCATCTGCTTCAGTGGCAAAAACCTGACACAGTCTTTTTCTGCAATTACTGGGAGGCTATTAGGGGCTCCCTGGAGCAGAAATGTGGCCAATCAGGACCCTCCCATCAAGGGGCTGCCCTCGCGCTGCCTGGAGCGCCATTTCTCATCAGTCCTCTCATTACGTGAGGAGTCTTGGTGCCACACATGCTGGAGAAGATAGACCAGGACTCTGCTTCAAGTTTAGTACCAGGTCTTGACTGGACGTTGGTAGACTGTCCTGTCTACAGAAGAGTATTGTAAGAATATGATATTATTCTATGAAGCCTTATTGACATGACATCATAGTGCAGATTGGTGACTTTTTCCAAGGAAAAAAAGTCTTTTTTGTGCTAATAATGCGTCCTATTTGGCCAACAAAAAAAAAACAGGAGTGACACCTCTCACATTGAATATACAATTTTGTCCACACCTGTCTCCATCTAAACACAGCAGTGCGCTCAAAGGAGAGTAAATGAGGTTAAACCAAGCGCTTGGCTCCGTTTACTCCGACGGGAAATCTCCGGAACAAAGTCCGTGTAGTTAGTCCGCCATGATTATCACGCCAAACACCGCTAGTGCGCATGACTTCCTGTTGCCTGAAATGCATTACTAAATGACAGTTTTTCGGTAATTAAAAAATTAGACGGTGTTACTAACCGTCTGGGATTTTATCGCAAATGATCATTCTACCGTTTATTGTTACATCCCTCGTCCATTACCAAGTAAAACGTCAAGGGCGGTCACGGCGTGTTGATGTCTGTCTATCCATTCACATACACAATGTTAACGAATGGTTTTTGAAGACATGAAAAAAACACAACTAATGTAAAAAAACAAAAACATGGTGTTTACTTCTTGATATCAAAATAAAACACAAAGCAGTTTGGCTAATGAAGATAATTGACACGCTTTGTTCTTCTCCAACACCTCCTTGTGGTTTTGTTGGTTTGGCCAACAAAAAAAAACAGGAGTGACACCTCTCACATTGAATATACAATTTTGTCCACACCTGTCTCCATCTAAACACAGCAGTGCGCTCAAACGAGAGTAAATGAGGTTAAACCAAACGATTGGCTCCGTTACTCCGAGGGGAAATCTCCGGAGCAAAGTCCGTGTAGTTAGTCCGCCATGATTATCACGCCAAACACCGCTAGTGCGCATGACTTCCTGTTGCCTGAAATGCATTACTAAATGACAGTTTTTCGGTAATTAAAAAATTAGACGGTGTTACTAACCGTCTGGAATTTTATCGCAAATTATCATTCTACCGTTTATTGTTACATCCATCGTCCATTACCAAGTAAAACGTCAAGGGCGGTCACGGCGTGTTGATGTCTGTCTATCCATTCACATACACAATGTTAACGAATGGTTTTTGAAGACATGAAAAAAACACAACTAATGTAAAAAAAACAAAACATGGTGTTTACTTCTTGATGTCAAAATGAAACACAAAGCAGTTTGGCTAATGAAGATAATTGATACGCTTTGTTCTTCTCCAACACCTCCTTGAGGTTTTGTTGGTTTGGCCAACAAAAAAAAAACAGGAGTGACACCTCTCACATTGAATATACAATTTTGTCCACACCTGTCTCCATCTAAACACAGCAGTGCGCTCAAAGGAGAGTAAATGAGGTTAAACCGAACGATTGGCTCCGTTACTCCGAGGGGAAATCTCCGGAGCAAAGTCCGTGTAGTTAGTCCGCCATGATTATCACGTCAAACACCGCTAGTGCGCATGACTTCCTGTTGCCTGAAATGCATTACTAAATAACAGTTTTTCGGTAATTAAAAAATTAGACGGTGTTACTAACCGTCTGGATTTTTATCGGAAATGATCATTCTACCGTTTATTGTTACATCCCTCGTCCATTACCAAGTAAAACGTCAAGGGCGGTCACGGCGTGTTGATGTCTGTCTATCCATTCACATACACAATGTTAACGAATGGTTTTTGAAGACATGAAAAAAACACAACTAATGTAAAAAAAACAACAACATGGTGTTTACTTCTTGATATCAAAATAAAACACAAAGCAGTTTGGCTAATGAAGATAATTGACACGCTTTGTTCTTCTCCAACACCTCCTTGTGGTTTTGTTGGTTTGGCCAAGAAAAAAAAAACAGGAGTGACACCTCTCACATTGAATATACAATTTTGTCCACACCTGTCTCCATCTAAACACAGCAGTGCGCTCAAACGAGAGTAAATGAGGTTAAACCAAGCGCTTGGCTCCGTTTACTCCGAGGGGAAATCTCCGGAACAAAGTCTGTGTAGTTAGTCCGCCATGATTATCACGCCAAACACCGCTAGTGCGCATAACTTCCTGTTGCCTGAAATGCATTACTAAATAACAGTTTTTCGGTAATTAAAAAATTAGACGGTGTTACTAACCGTCTGGAATTTTATCGGAAATTATCATTCTACTGTTTATTGTTACATCCCTCGTCCATTACCAAGTAAAACGTCAAGGGCGGTCACGGCGTGTTGATGTCTGTCTATCCATTCACATACACAATGTTAACGAATGGTTTTTGAAGACATTCAAAAAACACAACTAATGTAAAAAAAAAAAAAACATGGTGTTTACTTCTTGATATCAAAATAAAACACAAAGCAGTTTGGCTAATGAAGATAATTGACACACTTTGTTCTTCTCCAACACCTCCTTGTGGTTTTGTTGGTTTGGCCAACAACAAAAAAACAGGAGTGACACCTCTCACATTGAATATACAATTTTGTCCACACCTGTCTCCATCTAAACACAGCAGTGCGCTCAAACGAGAGTAAATGAGGTTAAACCAAGCGCTTGGCTCCGTTTACTCCGAGGGGAAATCTCCGGAGCAAAGTCCGTGTAGTTAGTCCGCCATGATTATCACGCCAAACACCGCTAGTGCGCATGACTTCCTGTTTCCTGAAATGCATTACTAAATAACAGTTTTTCGGTAATTAAAAAAATAGACGGTGTTACTAACCGTCTGGAATTTTATCGGAAATTATCATTCTATTGTTACATCCCTCGTCCATTGCCAAGTAAAACGTCAAGGGCGGTCATGGCGTGTTGATGTCTGTCTATCCATTCACATACACAGTGTTAACGAATAGTTTTTGAAGACATGAAAAAAACACAACTAATGTAAAAAAAACAAAAACATGGTGTTTACTTCTTGATATCAAAATAAAACACAAAGCAGTTTGGCTAATGAAGATAATTGACACGCTTTGTTCTTCTCCAACACCTCCTTGTGGTTTTTTTGGTTTGGCCAACAACAAAAAAACAGGAGTGACACCTCTCACATTGAATATACAATTTTGTCCACACCTGTCTCCATCTAAACACAGCAGTGTGCTCAAACGAGAGTAAATGAGGTTAAACCAAGCGCTTGGCTCCGTTTACTCCGACGGGAAATCTCCGGAGCAAAGTCCGTGTAGTTAGTCCGCCATGATTATCACGTCAAACACCGCTAGTGCGCATGACTTCCTGTTGCCTGAAATGCATTACTAAATAACAGTTTTTCGGTAATTAAAAAATTAGACGGTGTTACTAACCGTCTGGAATTTTATCGGAAATTATCATTCTACCGTTTATTGTTACATCCCTCGTCCATTACCAAGTAAAACGTCAAGGGCGGTCACGGCGTGTTGATGTCTGTCTATCCATTCACATACACAACGTTAACGAATGGTTTTTGAAGACATGAAAAAAACACAAATAATGTAAAAAAAAAAAAAACCATGGTGTTTACTTCTTGATATCAAAATAAAACACAAAGCAGTTTGGCTAATGAAGATAATTGACACGCTTTGTTCTTCTCCAACAACTCCTTGAGGTTTTGTTGGTTTGGCCAACAAAAAAAAAACAGGAGTGACACCTCTCACATTGAATATACAATTTTGTCCACACCTGTCTCCATCTAAACACAGCAGTGCGCTCAAAGGAGAGTAAATGAGGTTAAACCAAGCGCTTGGCTCCGTTTACTCCGAGGGGAAATCTCCGGAACAAAGTCTGTGTAGTTAGTCCGCCATGATTATCACGCCAAACACCGCTAGTGCGCATGACTTCCTGTTGCCTGAAATGCATTACTAAATGACAGTTTTTCGGTAATTAAAAAATTAGACGGTGTTACTAACCGTCTGGAATTTTATCGGAAATTATCATTCTACTGTTTATTGTTACATCCCTCGTCCATTACCAAGTAAAACGTCAAGGGCGGTCACAGCGTGTTGATGTCTGTCTATCCATTCACATACACAATGTTAACGAATGGTTTTTGAAGACATTCAAAAAACACAACTAATGTAAAAAAAACAAAAACATGGTGTTTACTTCTTGATATCAAAATAAAACACAAAGCAGTTTGGCTAATGAAGATAATTGACACGCTTTGTTCTTCTCCAACACCTCCTTGTGGTTTTGTTGGTTTGGCCAACAAAAAAAAACAGGAGTGACACCTCTCACATTGAATATACAATTTTGTCCACACCTGTCTCCATCTAAACACAGCAGTGCGCTCAAAGGAGAGTAAATGAGGTTAAACCAAGCGCTTGGCTCCGTTACTCCGAGGGGAAATCTCCGGAGCAAAGTCCGTGTAGTTAGTCCGCCATGATTATCACGTCAAACACCGCTAGTGCGCATGACTTCCTGTTGCCTGAAATGCATTACTAAATAACAGTTTTTCGGTAATTAAAAAATTAGACGGTGTTACTAACCATCTGGAATTTTATCGGAAATGATCATTCTACCGTTTATTGTTACATCCCTCGTCCATTACCAAGTAAAACGTCAAAGGCGGTCACGGCGTGTTGATGTCTGTCTATCCATTCACATACACAATGTTAACGAATGGTTTTTGAAGACAGGAAAAAAAACACAACTAATGTAAAAAAAACAAAAACATGGTGTTTACTTCTTGATATCAAAATAAAACACAAAGCAGATTGGCTAATGAAGATAATTGACACGCTTTGTTCTTCTCCAACACCTCCTTGTGGTTTTGTTGGTTTGGCCAAGAAAAAAAAAACAGGAGTGACACCTCTCACATTGAATATACAATTTTGTCCACACCTGTCTCCATCTAAACACAGCAGTGCGCTCAAACGAGAGTAAATGAGGTTAAACCAAGCGCTTGGCTCCGTTTACTCCGAGGGGAAATCTCCGGAACAAAGTCCGTGTAGTTAGTCCGCCATGATTATCACGTCAAACACCGCTAGTGCGCATGACTTCCTGTTGCCTGAAATGCATTACTAAATGACAGTTTTTCGGTAATTAAAAAATTAGACGGTGTTACTAACCGTCTGGAATTTTATCGGAAATTGTCATTCTACCATTTATTGTTACATCCCTCGTCCATTACCAAGTAAAACGTCAAGGGCGGTCACGGCGTGTTCTTGCTGTCGATGTTGGTCAATTTATTTAGGGCATTACGGCAAGTCACAAGGGCGGTGGCAGCTTTTGCCGCCGCTGCCGTGGTTAAATTCAAGCCCTGCATACCCATTTCACCAAATGTACTGACTGGTCTCTACATTCACATAAAAACCGTATGGACACACACAGTCCATATAGCAAACATTTACCTGTCCTTTCACAAAATGTCTGTCCATTCACCGAGCACATAACGCCCATATAAGGGTTTGAACGAGGTGAAGTGGCGTTACTTCGAGACCATCAATCACACGACGACTGCGTCCGTCACTTCGAGCACATCCACCTCATCCGTCACATGTTCTCTGCTGTCAGCCCGCCTTTTTGAGAAGACAAACACCACAACAATTCTTTACCCGCACGGTCAATCTATCAGGACCTGCTGGCGAGTGTCAGACCAAGACAAGCACGCCCGCCTGTGCGACGACGGGCCGGTCAGCGGGAGGCATGGCTGCCTCGCTACCCCCGACCCTGCTGCTACACCACAAGTTACTCGACATTAAATGTAGCTAAGCTACAAGTTACTCGCCATTAAATGTAGCTAACCTAAATGTTACTCTCCATTAAATGTAGCTAAGTTACAGGTTACTCTCCATTAAATGTAGCTAAGCTACAAGTTACTCGACATTAAATGTAGCTAAGCTACAAGTTACTCGACATTAAATGTAGCTAAGTTACAAGTTACTCGACATTAAATGTAGCTAAGTTACAAGTTACTCGCCATTAAATGTAGCTAAGTTACAAGTTACTCTCCAATAAATGTAGCTAACCTAAAAGTTACTCTCCATCAAATGTAGCTAAACTACAGGTTACTCGACATTAAATATAGCTAAGCTACAAGTTACTCGCCATTAAATGTAGCTAAGTTACAAGTTACTCTCCAATAAATGTAGCTAACCTAAAAGTTACTCTCCATTAAATGTAGCTAAGTTACAAGTTACTCACCATTAAATTTAGCTAAGCTACAAGTTACTCTCCATTAAATGTAGCTAAGCTACAGGTTACTCTCCATTAAATGTAGCTAAGTTACAAGTTACTCTCCATTAAATGTAGCTAAGCTACAAGTTACTCACCATTAAATGTAGCTAAGTTACAAGTTACTCTCCATTAAATGTAGTTAAGCTACAAGTTACTCTCCATTAAATGTAGCTAAGTTACAAGTTACTCTCCATTAAATGTAGCTAAGTTACAAGTTACTCTCAATTAAATGTAGCTAAGCTACAAGTTACTCTCCATTAAATTTAGTTAAGCTACAAGTTACTCTCCATTAAATGTAACTAAGCTACAAGTTACTCTCCATTAAATGTAGCTAAGCTACAAGTTACTCTCCATTAAATGTAGCTAAGCTACAAGTTACTCTCCATTAAATGTAACTAAACTACAAGTTACTCACCATTAAATGTAGCTAAGTTACAAATTACTCTCCATTAAATGTAACTAAGTTACAATTTCTCCATTAAATGTAGCTAAGTTACAAGTTACCCGCCATTAAATGTAGCTAAGCTACAGGTTACTTTCTATCAAATGTAGCTAAGTTACAGGTTACTCTCCAATAAATGTAACTAATCTACAAGTTACTCGCCATTAAATGTAGCTAACCTAAATGTTACTCTCCATTAAATGTAGCTAAGTTACAGGTTACTCTCCATTAAATGTAGCTAAGCTACAAGTTACTCGACATTAAATGTAGCTAAGCTACAAGTTACTCGACATTAAATGTAGCTAAGTTACAAGTTACTCGACATTAAATGTAGCTAAGTTACAAGTTACTCGACATTAAATGTAGCTAAGTTACAAGTTACTCGCCATTAAATGTAGCTAAGTTACAAGTTACTCTCCAATAAATGTAGCTAACCTAAAAGTTACTCTCCATCAAATGTAGCTAAACTACAGGTTACTCGACATTAAATATAGCTAAGCTACAAGTTACTCGCCATTAAATGTAGCTAAGTTACAAGTTACTCTCCAATAAATGTAGCTAACCTAAAAGTTACTCTCCATTAAATGTAGCTAAGTTACAAGTTACTCACCATTAAATTTAGCTAAGCTACAAGTTACTCTCCATTAAATGTAGCTAAGCTACAGGTTACTCTCCATTAAATGTAGCTAAGTTACAAGTTACTCTCCATTAAATGTAGCTAAGCTACAAGTTACTCACCATTAAATGTAGCTAAGTTACAAGTTACTCTCCATTAAATGTAGTTAAGCTACAAGTTACTCTCCATTAAATGTAGCTAAGTTACAAGTTACTCTCCATTAAATGTAGCTAAGTTACAAGTTACTCTCAATTAAATGTAGCTAAGCTACAAGTTACTCTCCATTAAATTTAGTTAAGCTACAAGTTACTCTCCATTAAATGTAACTAAGCTACAAGTTACTCTCCATTAAATGTAGCTAAGCTACAAGTTACTCTCCATTAAATGTAGCTAAGCTACAAGTTACTCTCCATTAAATGTAACTAAACTACAAGTTACTCACCATTAAATGTAGCTAAGTTACAAATTACTCTCCATTAAATGTAACTAAGTTACAATTTCTCCATTAAATGTAGCTAAGTTACAAGTTACCCGCCATTAAATGTAGCTTAGTTACAAGTTACTCGCCATTAAATGTCGCTAAGTTACAAGTTACTCTCCATTAAATGTAGCTAAGTTACAAGTTACTCGCCATTAAATGTAGCTAAGCTACAGGTTACTTTCTATCAAATGTAGCTAAGTTACAGGTTACTCTCCAATAAATGTAACTAATCTACAAGTTACTCTCCATTAAATGTAGTTAAGCTACAAGTTACTCTCCATTAAATGTAGCTAAGTTACAAGTTACTCTCCAATAAATGTAGCTAAGCTAAAAGTTACTCTCCATTAAATGTAGCTAAGCTACAAGTTACTCTCCATTAAATGTAGCTACGTTACAAGTTACTCTCCATTAAATGTAGCTAAGCTAAAAGTTACTCTCCATTAAATGTAGCTAAGCTACAAGTTACTCTCCATTAAATGTAGCTAAGTTACAAGTTACTCTCAATTAAATGTAACTAAGCTACAAGTTACTCTCCATTAAATGAAGCTAAGCTACAAGTTACTCTCCATTAAATGTAGCTAAGCTACAGTTTACTCTCCATTAAATGTAGCTAAGCTACAAGTTACTCTCCATTAAATGTAGCTAAGTTACAAGTTCCCCGCCATTAAATGTCGCTAAGTTACAAGTTACTCTCCGTTAAATGTAGCTAAGTTACAAGTTACTCGCCATTAAATGTAGCTAAGCTACAGGTTACTTTCTATCAAATGTAGCTAAGTTACAGGTTACTCTCCATTAAATGTAACTAATCTACAAGTTACTCTCCATTAAATGTAGCTAAGTTACAAGTTACTCTCCAATAAATGTAGCTATGCTAAAAGTTACTCTCCATTAAATGTATCTACGTTACAAGTTACTCTCCATTAAATGTAGCTAAGCTACAAGTTACTCTCCATTAAATGTAGCTAAGCTACAGTTTACTCTCCATTAAATGTAGCTAAGCTACAGTTTACTCTCCATTAAATGTAGCTAAGCTACAAGTTACTCTCCATTAAATGTAGCTAAGTTACAAGTCACTCTCCAATGTCTGTCCTTTCATATGCCCACAGTATAAGCATTTGTATGTCAATGTAAACACCTGTTTGTCCACTCACACACTGACATAAGCCTTGTCAGCCCGTTAATAAACATGTATAATGCACAAATTTGTCTGTCCATTCAAATAACCACACTGTAAGCATCTGTTCGTACATTCACACAATATAAACACCTGTCGATCCATCCACACACACAGATAATGCACACACATATGCCCTTTCATATGCACACAATATAAGCATTTGCATGTCAATGTAAACACCTGTTTGTCCACTCACACACTGACATAGGCCTTGGCAGCCCATTTATAAACACAGGTGATGCACACATCTGTCCATTCATGTAACCACACTGTAAGCGTCTGTTTGTGCATTCACTTAATGTTAACATCTGCTGGTTCATTCACACACACCTGTCTGTCCTTTCATATACCCACACTGTAAGTGTTTTGTACGTCCACACACTGCCCTGTAAACATGTCTGTCCATTCACACACACACTGTGTCCGTCCACATAAACCGTCTATTCCCACTCGTAATACACACATTTGTCGGTCCATTCACATATGATGTTTACATCTGACTGCGGAGACAAACTCTAAAACCAACTACAAGATGATTTAATGTATAAAAAAAAAAAAAGATTTATTTTTTCCAGTATAATTTACTGTCTGACCTTCAATTCCGTTGAGGAAGTTCCCAGAAATCGAATTATTTCTGGGAACCTAATTTCCATCATTCTTCCTCACCACGATGTCGAGAATTAGAGCAAATGATTCTGTGATTGAGTTACCGTTAACGAGGTGACAAACCCTGCGAGGAGGTCCGAATGACATCAAGTGTCTTCTACTGTCAAGGTCAATGTCAGCTTCATGGGCAGTTTAGTTTGGACCAGAACCAGGAAAAGGGGACTCGTACAAGGGAAAGATGGTATCATGGTGCATAGAAGGTCAGAAGAAGGTCAAGAGAATGAAGGTCATTGTTGACACAGAGAATGGCCTCAGACAGGACATCATTCAGATGAGACTTACAGGAAGGCTTCAGGGGTTGAGGTCTGGGACCATAATAGCGGAATAGACAAGCCTTTTGTCAATAACAAATCTCTAACCAACACAGAAGTGAGGCTATTTTCAGGAAGAAGCGTACAATATCACAACAATCATACGGTTATTGTCAGAACTATCAGAAAACAAAGACTAAAACCAACTACAACCAACGCTAGCAATGGTTATACTGCTGAAAAACATTTTTGTAAAGGAATGTGAAAATGAAGAATGCAACATAGCAACTGGAATAGAAGAATTACAAAACAATGGAGTCTAGTGCTTGGCTACAACCACCAGGGGCACTATTGAGTCAGTCGCAGCGAGAGAAGAACTTGAGCTAAAGTTGCTGAGGAAGAGCAGACTGGAGAGGCAGCTGATGGTGACCTTCTATCGCTTGGCTGTCGAGAGCCTGCTGACGTACAGCATAACAGTGTGGTACGCCAGCTGCACTGAAGCAGACAAACAGGCGACTCAGAGGGTAATAAAGTCTGCACAAAAAAGTAATCGGCTGCCCCCTCCCGTCCCTGAAGGATTTACACAACTCCCGCTGCCTCAACAGAGCAAAAAGCATCACCAAGGACAGCACACACCCTGGCTTCCACCTGTTCCACCTGCTACCATCGGGCAGGCGCTATAGGTGCATCAGAGTCAGAACAAACAGACTCAGAGACAGCTTCGTTCCCAGAACTGTCACCATCTTGAACTCTAACTTATAATAATAACAATTCACCCCTATACAATGTCAGCTTCATGGGCAGTTTAGTTTGGACCAGAACCAGGAAAAGGGGTCTAGTACAAGGGAAAGATGAAGGTCAGAAGAAGGTCAAGAGAATGAAAGTCATTGTTGACACCGAGAATGGTCTCAGACAGGACATCATTCAAATGAGACTTACAGGAAGGCTTCAGGGGTTGAGGTCTGGGACCGTAATAGCTGAATAGACAAGCCTTTGTCAATAACAAATCTCTAACCAACACAGAAGTGAGGCTATTTTCAGGAAGAAGTATGTCATGCCTGCGTACAATATCACAACAATCATACGGTTATTGTCAGTACTATCAGAAAACAAAGACTAAAACCAACTACAACCAACGCTAGCAATGGTTGTACTGCTGAAAAACATTTTTGTAAAGGAATGTGAAAATGAAGAATGCAACATAGCAACTGGAATAGAAGAATTACAAAACAATGGAGTCTAGTGCTTGGCTACAACCACTAGGGGCACTATTGAGTCAGTCGCAGCGAGAGAAGAACTTGAGCTAAAGTTGCTGAGGAAGAGCAGACTGGAGAGGCAGCTGATGGTGACCTTCTATCGCTCGGCCGTCGAGAGCCTGCTGACGTACTGCATAACAGTGTGGTACGCCAGCTGCACTGAAGCAAACAGGCGACTCAGAGGGTCATAAAGTCTGCACAAAAAAATCATCGGCTGCCCCCTCCCCTCCCTGAAGGATTTACACAACTCCCGCTGCCTCAACAGAGCAAAAAGCATCACCAAGGACAGCACACACCCTGGCTTCCACCTGTTCCACCTGCTACCATCGGGCAGGCGCTACAGGTGCATCAGAGCCAGAACAAACAGACTCAGAGACAGCTTCTTTCCCAGAACTGTCACCATCTTGAACTCTAACTTATAATAATAATTCACCCCTATACAATATCCTACCCTAATACCCTACTGTGCAATATTACCCTTCGAGTGCAATACGTCCGACACTGATTGTTATTTATTACTCCGGTACTCTTGTCTTGTTCTGTATATTGTACAGTATTTTGTATTTCTATAGAGTTTTGTATATTGTACAGGATTGCTTATTATTTTTATTGGATAGTAGTCTGTTTATTTCAATTGTTAGGTTTTTCTTTAGTACCTGTTGTGTAATTTAATTTATTTTTAGCCCATATTTGTTCCCACTACCGCACCTTAAGTTGGAGTCCTTAATCTCGTTATATGCAAATATAATGACAATAAAGTCCATTCTATTCTAGGCTATTCTATTCTGATGGCACAACGGGCGGCATTATTCGAAAGCAGGAGCAAAGTACATTCATAAAATAACAAATCTTTAACCGACACATTTGACACAGGAATGAGGCTATTTTTAGGAAGAAGTAGGTCATGCCGGCGTACAATATCACAACAATCATTTGTTTATTGTCAATACTATCAGAAAACAAAGACTAAAACCAACTACAACCAACACTAGCAATGATTATACTGCTGAAAAACATCTTTGTAAAGGAATGTGAAAATGAAGAATGCAACGTAGCAACTGGAATAGTAGAATTAAAAAAAACAATGGAGTCTAGTGCTTGGCTACAACCACCAGGGGCACTATTGAGTCAGTCGCAGCGAGAGAAGAACTTCAAGCTGAGCTAAAGTTGCTGTAGGCACAACGGGCAGGAGCGCAGTACATTCATAAAATAACATTTAACATCAAAAGTATGCCATAACTTCAAAGAAGTTGGGGGTTACTGATGACTTTTTATAGGATCTGACTAAAGTGTGGTGAGAAGACAATGAAATGGTCCAGGTGGATCAATTCGTGTTGAGACCGGAGTCTTTACGTGTGGACAGATGTGATGTTTCAGCGTGATAAATATAATGATGGACCTTAAACCTAAGGCGGGTCTACTGGGAGCCACCTTTAAATTGGCTGCTTAATTGCAGGAATGATAGAAAAGCCAAGGAGCGTGCACTAGACTCTGGAGTCCACTTTGAAGGAGCTCTCAGCGTGATGTGTGCCCGTGACAAGAACTGAAATAAAAGCATCCACTCAGTCGGTTTGTGTTCTGGACCCACCTCGTTGGCGTAGACCCAGTGACTGTCCTTGGACGCCAGGTTGGTTTCCACCGCCTGCGAAGATGAAGCAAAAGGGAACACAGGTTTTAGAAACACAGTGGTCTTCTTGCTAGGTTTTAGTTTTGCAATTCAAGGTGACCTGGACCACAACACAGTGGCCTCAGTAGGGAAACTAAATCCTGTACATGCCCAAGATCCCTGGTCTCAGACATGAACCAAGGCAAGGTGTACCCTCGGGCCAACTATTTAAAAACAGAGCTGTAACCGGGCGAGTGAGTGTGGTGTTAGTACATCAGTCGAGGAAAATGATTAAACTACATAAATAACATACTGTAATTAGACTTTGACTCATGAACAGTGAGCTGTGGAGTCCCCCAAGGCAGTATATTGGGACCTTTACTGTTCCTAATATACATAAACGACTTGTCATCGGCATGCGACTGTGAATTGTTTTTGTTTGCGGATGACTTTGCCCTGCTGGTATCCAACAAGGACAAGTCACAGGTGGAGAAAATCCTCAGTGCTGAGCTCTGTAGAACTTGCACCTGGCTCGCTGACAACAAGCTATCCATACACTTGGGTAAAACGGAATCCATCCTGTTTGGGTGCCACATCAACCTTAAGAAAGTCAATGACTTCACTATAAAAGTGGGTTGACATTGTTATCACCAGGAAAGATGAGGTCACCTACCTAGGTTCCATTCTAGAGGCTAACCTTTCCTGTGATAAAATGGCAACCAAGGTCATCAAAAAGGTTAACCAACGAACGAGATTTCTCTACAGAATCTCCTCTCTGGTCAACGAAAGCACCTTGAGGATTCTGGCGGGAACTCTCGTTCAACCCTTTTTCGATTACGCATGCACCACCTGGTACCCTAGCACCTCCAAAACCCTCAAATCTAAACTCCAAACATCCCAGAACAAGCTATTCAGGTTACTTCTAGACCTCCACCCCAGATCCCACCTCACGCCTGCCCACTTCTCCAAAGTGGGCTGGCTCAAGGTGGAGGACAGAGTTAAACAACTTGCACTGAGCCTAGTCTATAAAATCCACTACACCTCCCTGATACCGAAGTACATGTCAAACTACTTCCTTAACGTAAATGACCGCCATAACCACAACACCAGGGGGAGCTCCACTAACCACGTTAAACCCAGATTCCGATCTAACAAAGGTCTTAACTCATTCTCTTTCTATGCCACATCAATGTGGAATGCGCTCCCAACAGGTATAAAAGAAAGGGCATCTCTATCCTCCTTCAAAACCACAATAAAAGTTCACCTCCAGGCAGTTACAACCCTAAACTAACATCCTCCCCGGATTGCTAATAATCAAATGTAAACAATCAAATGCCGATACTTTTTCTTATGCCTTCTGATCTCTCTCTCTCTCTCTCTCTCTCTCTCTCTCTCTCTCTCTCTCTCTCTCTCTCTCTCTCTCTCTCTCTCTCTCTCTCTCTCTCTATGTCCACTACTTGCTGTCCATATCCTAACCCCCCTCCCCCACCCCCCCTCCACACCCCTGATTGTAAATAATGTAAATAATTCAATGTGATTATCTTGTGTGATGACTGTATTATGATGATAGTATATATCTGATAGTATATATCTGTATCATGAATCAATTTAAGTGGACCCCGACTTAAACAAGTTGAAAAACGTATTGGGGTGTTACCATTTAGTGGTCAATTGTACGGAATATGTACTTCACTGTGCAACCTACTAATAAAAGTCTCAATCATTCAATCAAAAACATTCTCACATCATTTATTCAGAATGTGTAAATAACGACACATAAAGATAGAATACTATTAACCGCAACATGTAAGTGTGACAAAACAAAACAACATTTTGATTTGTGCATTTTCAGAATGTGCTTGTTCTATTTTTAAACAATGAAAACAATCTGAAGTTGTCTTTATTTTTAAGTTATCCTGCCGTGATTTTACCAGTCTAAACCCCATCTGAAATGAGTTTGACACCGCTGATCTAGACTATTGACCTTTTTATGTCACCTATCATAAAAGTCAAACATGGTACAGGAAGTGAACAAACTATCAGTCATGGTCAAGAGGAATGTTTCATGAAGTTCCTCTGCGTTAATACGATTAAGACTGTTTGTACATTACGCTACTTTTAAAAGGATTGTTTTGACACCTACTGTACCATCTATGACCGCTAATAATGTAAACGTTTTATGATGGCCACAGTTTGACCCAGGAACGGATTATTTCTATTGGTTTTGGTCAAGGTTTAGTTTCTATTAGACATGTTTAACAATTGATCCGTGATGCGTGAGACAGACAATCATCGCTTTATTGGATTTTGGAGGAATTACCATTAACATTTATAAGATTATTCATCAAAAAATGCTTAATTTCACCCTTGTCAACATCCATAATGTATTGAGTCATTTTGTCAACGTTGGAATGTCTCATTGTTTGCTATTTAAAGACAAACAGATAAATCAGCATTCTCATGAATATTCTTCCTCATCAGTTGTTTCTAAAATTGGAAGTACACTTTGTGCGTTTGCTTGTTGTTGTTCTGTCCTCACGACTACTATCAACGTGTCCCTATGGCTTTTTCTGCATTTAAAGAACAGCAGCCTACGCTCTTGTTTCCATCTGCTTGTGTTGTACACACACACACATTTTTGTATTTCTGACCTTCTGGAGACCTGAGAAAAATGCCTCCCTCTTCAGGACCACCCTCTCTAGATATAAAAATAATTGTATTAAGAACGTTAATAGTATAAACATACTATGCAAATATAAAAAGCATGTTGTGAAAAAATTAGTTTTTTTACAAGAAAAACGTCACAATTTCACAAGAATTTTGTCAGCATTATAATAAAAGTCGTAATTTTACTCAACGCAAGTCAAGATGCTACAAGAAAAACTGAACGTTTGTGCAATATTATGATAAAAGTTGGAATTCTACTCAACAGTCGCAGTTTTACAAGAAATGCTTAACATTTTGGCAACTTGATGAAAAGAGTCGTCATTTTACTCGACAAAAGTCACAATTTTATAAGAAAACTTTAAAATGTTGGCAATAATGGAATAACAATCAGAATTTTACTTGGCAAAATGATGACAAAAGTCACCGTTTTACTAAAAAATGTCACCATTTTACAAGAACGACAAAAACATTGGCAATATTGTGATACAAGTCAGGATTTTAGTTAAAAAGTAATAATTTTCCATGATTTTAGGAGAAAATATTGCAATATTACACAAACAGAAAGAGTATGAAAAAATTGTTCCCAATTTTAATAAGAAATAAGTCGACACATTGTGAGGAAAAAGACTGCTTTTACTTAATTAATTTTTTTGGTGAACGTTTTGTTTGTAATTGTTTTTCAATGTTCATTCTTTACTTCAGGTTATTATAGTACGTCTCTATATACATTTTTATTTGATTGGTTTTATTAATTTTGGCCATTTCAATTTCTTACACACACTTGTTGTTTCATATGTTGGCCAGAAGGGGGAGCACTTAAAATAATAATAATCAGAATTTTACTTGGCAAAAAGATGACAAAAGTCATAATTTTACTAAAAAATGTCACCATTTTACAAGAACAACAAAAACATTGGCAATATTGTGATAGAAGTCAGAATTTTATATGACAAATGTCGCCATTTTGCGTTAAAAAGTAATAATTTTCCATAATTTTAGGAGAAAATATTGCAATATTACACAAACAGAAAGAGTATGAAAAAATTGTTCCCAATTTTAATACGAAATAAGTCGACACATTGTGAGAAAAAGACTGCTTTTACTTAATTACATTTTTTGGTGAATTTTTTGTTTGTAATTGTTTTTTAATCTTCATTATTTACTTCAGGTTATTACAGTACGTCTCTATATACATATTTATTTGATTGGTTTTTATTAATTTCGGCCATTTCAATTTCTTACACACACTTGTTGTTTCATATGTTGGCCAGAAGGGGGAGCACTTAAAATAATAATAATCTGAATTTTACTTGGCAAAAAGATGACAAAAGTCATAATTTTACTAAAAAAATGTCACCATTTTACAAGAACAACAAAAACATTGGCAATATTGTGATAGAAGTCAGAATTTTATATGACAAATGTCGCCATTTTGCGTTAAAAAGTAATAATTTTCCATAATTTTAGGAGAAAATATTGCAATATTACACAAACAGAAAGAGTATGAAAAAATAGTTCCCAATTTTAATAAGAAATAAGTCGACACATTGTGAGAAAAAGACTGCTTTTACTTAATTAAATTTTTTTGTGAATTTTTTGTTTGTAATTGTTTTTTAATCTTCATTATTTACTTCAGGTTATTACAGTACGTCTCTATATACATATTTATTTGATTGGTTTTTATTAATTTTGGCCATTTCAATTTCTTACACACACTTGTTATTTCATATGTTGGCCAGAAGGGGGAGCACTTAAAATAATAATAACCAGAATTTTACTTGTCAAAATGATGACAAAAGTCACAATATTACTCAAAAAAATTTCACAATTTTACAAGAACAACAAAAAAATTGGCAATATTGTGATACAAGTCAGAATTTTATATGAAAAATGTCATCATTTTGCATTAAAAAGTAATAATTTTCCATGATTTTAGGAGAAAATATTGCAATATTACAGAAACAGAAAGAATATGAAAAAATTGTTCCCAATTTTAATAAGAAATAAGTCAACACATTGTGAAAAAAAGACTGCTATTACTTAATACATTTTTTTGGTGAATTTTTTGTTTGTAATTGTTTTTTAATCTTTATTATTTACTTCAGGTTATTACAGTACGTCTCTATATACATATTTATTTGATTGGTTTTATTAATTTTGGCCAAAGGGGGCGCATTTCAATTCCTTACACACACTTGTTATTTCATATATTGGCCAGAGGGGGAGCACTTTTAAAAGCGACACACACTCAATATGAAAAATCCCTCCCTTTTTGGGACCACCCTCATTTTGATAGGTTTCACCACCAGGGGGTGCAAATGAGATCTCTATGTGTTGTTTTTTGTAATGTGCTTAAGGCCGATGACAGAGGAGTCAGGGACCACAGATGACAAAGGAGTCAGGGGCCACAGATGACAAAGGAGTCAGGGACCACAGATGACAAAGGAGTCAGGGACCACAGATGACAAAGGAGTCAAGGACCACAGATGACAAAGGAGTCAGGGACCACAGATGACAAAGGAGTCAAGGACCACAGATGACAAAGGAGTCAAGGACCACAGATGACAAAGGAGTCAGGGACCACAGATGACAAAGGAGTCAGGGACCACAGATGACAAAGGAGTCAGGGACCACAGATGACAAAGGAGTCAAGGACCACAGATGACAAAGGAGTCAGGGACCACAGATGACAAAGGAGTCAGGGGCCACAGATGACAAAGGAGTCAGGGACCACCGATGACAAAGGAGTCAAGGACCACAGATGACAAAGGAGTCAGGGACCACAGATGACAAAGGAGTCAGGGACCACAGATGACAAAGGAGTCAGGGGCCACAGATGACAAAAGAGTCAGGGACCACAGATGACAAAGGAGTCAGGGACCACAGATGACAAAGGAGTCAAGGACCACAGATGACAAAGGAGTCAGGGACCACGCCTTTTGTATGAAAACAGACCTGAATCGACCCGTTCAACGGTGCGCCTTATAATCTAGTGCGCCTTTTGTATGAAAACAGACCTGAATAGACCCGTTCATCGGTGCACCCTATAATCTAGTGCTCCTTTTGTATGAAAACAGACCTGAATAGACCCGATCATCGATGCGCCTTATAATCTAGTGCGCCTTTTGTATGAAAACAGACCTGAATAGACCCGTTCATCGATGCGCCTTATAATCTAGTGCGCCTTTTGTATGAAAACGGACCTGAATAGACCCGTTCATCGGTGCGCCTTATAATCTAGTGCGCCTTTTGTATGAAAACGGACCTGAATTGACCCGTTCATCGGTGCGCCTTATAATCTAGTGCGCCTTTTGTATGAAAACAGACCTGAATAGACCCGTTCATCGGTGTGCCTTATAATCTAATGCGCCTTTTGTATGAAAACGGACCTGAATAGACCCGTTCATCGGTGCGCCCTATAATCTAGTGCGCCTTTTGTATGAAAACAGACCTGAATAGACCCGATCATCGGTGCGCCCTATAATCTAGTGCGCCTTTTGTATGAAAACAGACCTGAATAGACCAGTTCATCGGTGCGCCTTATAATCTAGTGCGCCTTTTGTATGAAAACAGACCTGAATCGACCCGTTCATCGGTGCGCCTTATAATCTAGTGCGCCTTTTATATGAAAACGGACCTGAATAGACCCGTTCATCGGTGCGCCTTATAATCTAGTGCGCCTTTTGTATGAAAACGGACCTGAATAGACCCGTTCATCGGTGCGCCTTATAATCTAGTGCGCCTTTTGTATGAAAACAGACCTGAATAGACCCGTTCATCGGTGCGCCTTATAATCTAGTGCGCCTTTTGTATGAAAACAGACCTGAATAGACCCGTTCATCGGTGTGCCTTATAATCTAATGCGCCTTTTGTATGAAAACGGACCTGAATAGACCCGTTCATCGGTGCGCCCTATAATCTAGTGCGCCTTTTGTATGAAAACAGACCTGAATAGACCCGTTCATCAGTGCGCCTTATAATCTAGTGCGCCTTTTGTATGAAAACAGACCTGAATAGACCCGTTCATCGGTGCACCTTATAATCTAGTGCTCCTTTTGCATGAAAACAGACCTGAATAGACCCGTTCATCTGTGCGCCCTATAATCTAGTGCGCCTTTTGTATGAAAACAGACCTGAATCGACCCGTTCATCGGTGCGCCTTATAATCTAGTGCGCCTTTTGTATGAAAACAGACCGGAATCGACCCGTTCATCGGTGCGCCTTATAATCTAGTGCGCCTTTTGCATGAAAACAGACCTGAATAGACCCGTTCATTGGTGCGTCTTATAATCTAGTGCGCCTTTTATATGGAAACAGACCTGAATCTACCCGTTCATCGGTGCGCCTTATAATCTAGTGCGCCTTTTGTATGAAAACAGACCTGAATAGACCCGATCATCGGTGCGCCTTATAATCTAGTGCACCTTTTGTATGAAAACAGACATGAATAGACCCGATCATCGGTGCGCCTTTTGTATGAAAATAGACCTGAAAAGACCCGCTCATCGGCGGTGCGCCTTATAATCCGGTGCGCCCTATGGTCAGAAAAATACAGTACTTAATACAAAAACACCCTCTGCTTTGCTTTTAATGTTTTTAATGAATATTTAGCCCTACTACGCTACTGTATGTTAATGATGGGCCTCAATGTTTTCTGTTTGAGAACCTCTGAACTATTTAGTTGGGATGATAAACAAACTGCGACACCGAATTGGGATCAGCCTGATATCAATTGTGATATTTGTTCAATAGAGCACAATGTGGCTTCCGCACTAGGATTCCAAAGAAGCGGCACTCAAAAGACAAAAAGGCGCCTCGTGCTTGGATACAATCCTCCTTACAATGCGCCTAATCACCCTCGTCCTCGCCGAACGGGATGAAAGCGAGCGAACAAGAGAGTAGACCCACTCCGGAGCTGAAACGGGCGATTGTGTCCTTTGTGCGGCGCAGAAAAGGAGAAGATGCAAGCGTGTAGAAGTTGCGCCTGCAGGGACATGTGAGGAATATTCCAGCACTGAGATCTCACATCAGGAGCCCCAGGCGTGTTCTCTAACGCTCGCCATGGCACTAAGGCCAAGTCCAATTTTGAGGAGGAGGACGCCAAGAAGGGATGGTGCAGAGACGTATGTGGGACCAGGTGGAGGGGAGGCAGGCTTGGAGCCGCCTCACTTCAACTTCCTCTAGTGGGGAACATTCTGGATGGTTTGCAGCAAACATGGCCTCAAAATCACTTCTTTGTTGCACCTTTTCAACCTGCAACATGAACATGTGTGCCGATACTTTTCTAAATAAAAGGACCACAAAAAATGTCATTATTGGCTTTATTTTGACAAAAATTTTTAGTGTACATGAAATATATGTTTATTATTGTCATTTAGTCCTTAAATAAAATAGACAACTTGTCTTTTAGTAGTAAGTAAACAAACAAAGACTCCTAATTAGTCTGCTGACGTATGCAGTAACACAGTGGTCCCCAACCTTTTTGTTGCTGCGGACTGGTCAACGCTTGAAAATTGGTTCCACGGACCGGTGGGGGGGGGGGTATTAAAAAAAATGGACTGGACTCTCACACTATTAACTAGATCCACTATGGACTGGACTCTCACACTGTTAACTAGATCCTCTATGGACTGGACTCTCACACTGTTAACTAGACCCACTATGGAGTGGACTATCGCACTATTAACTACATCCACTATGGACTGGACTGTCACACTGTTAACTAGATCCACCATGGACTGGACCTTCACACTATTAACTAGATCCACCACAGACTGGACTCTCACAATGTTAACTAAATCCACTATGGACTGAACTCTCACACTATTATGTTAGATCCACTATGGACTGAACTCTCACACTATTATGTTAGATCCACTATGGACTGGACTCTTACACTATTATGTTAGATCCACTATGGATTGGACTCTCACTATTATGTTAGATCCACTATGGACTGGACTCTCACACTATTATGTTAGATCCACTATGGACTGGACTCTCACACTATTATGTTAGATCCACTATGGACTGGACTCTCACACTATTATGTTAGATCCACTCTGGACTGGACTCTCACACTATGAACTAAATCCACTATGGACTGGACTCTCACACTATGAACTAGATCCACTATGGACTGGACTATCACACTACTAACTAGATACACTATGGACTGGACTCTCACACCGTTAACTTGATCCACTATGGACTGGACTCTCACACTATTAACTAGATCCACTATGGACTGGACTCTCACACTATGAACTAGATCCACTATGGATTGGACTCTCACACTATGAACTACATCCACTATGGACTGGACTCTCACACTATGAACTACATCCACTATGGACTGGACTCTCACACTATGAACTAGATCCACCATGGACTGGACTATCACACTATTAACTAGATCCACTATGGACTGGACTCTCACACTGTTAACTAGATCCACTTCGGAGTGGACTATCGCACTATGAACTAGATCCACTATGGACTGGACCTTCACACTATTAACTAGATCCACCACAGACTGGACTCTCACAATGTTAACTAAATCCACTATGGACTGAACTCTCACACTATTATGTTAGATCCATTATGGACTGGACTCTCACACTATTATGTTAGATCCACTATGGACTGGACTGGACTCTCACACAATGAACTAAATCCACTATGGACTGGACTCTCACACTATGAACTAGATCCACTATGGACTGGACTCTCACACTATGAACTAGATCCACTATGGACTGGACTCTCTCACTATGAACTAGATCCACTATGGACTGGACTCTCACACTATGAACTAGATCCACTATGGACTGGACTCTCACACTATGAACTAGATCCACTATGGACTGGACTCTCACACTATGAACTAGATCCACTATGGACTGGACTCTCACACTATGAACTAAATCCACTATGGACTGGACTCTCACACTATGAACTAGATCCACTATGGACTGGACTCTCACACTATGAACTAGATCCACTATGGACTGGACTCTCACACTATGAACTAGATCCACTATGGACTGGACTCTCACACTATGAACTAGATCCACTATGGACTGGACTCTCACACTGTTAACTAGATCCTCTATGGACTGGACTATCGCACTATTAACTAGATCCACTATGGACAGGACTGTCACACTATTAACTAGATCCACTATGGACTGGACTCACACACTGTTAACTAGATCCTCTATGGACTGGACTATCGCACTATTAACTAGATCCACTATGGACTGGACTGTCACACTATTAACTAGATCCACCATGGACTGGACCTTCACACTATTAACTAGATCCACCATGGACTGGACCTTCACACTATTAACTAGATCCACCACAGACTGGACTCTCACAATGTTAACTAAATCCACTATGGACTGAACTCTCACACTATTATGTTAGATCCACTATGGACTGGACTCTTACACTATTATGTTAGATCCACTATGGATTGGACTCTCACTATTATGTTAGGTCCACTATGGACTGGACTCTCACTATTATGTTAGATCCACTATGGACTGGACTCTCACACTATTATGTTAGATCCACTATGGACTGGACTCTCACACTATTATGTTAGATCCACTATGGACTGGACTCTCACACTATGAACTAAATCCACTATGGACTGGACTCTCACACTATGAACTAGATCCACTATGGACTGGACTCTCACACTATGAACTAGATCCACTATGGACTGGACTCTCACACTATGAACTAGATCCACTATGGACTGGACTCTCACACTATTATGTTAGATCCACTATGGACTGGACTCTCACACTATTATGTTAGATCCACTATGGACTGGACTCTCACACTATGAACTAAATCCACTATGGACTGGACTCTCACACTATGAACTAGATCCACTATGGACTGGACTCTCACACTATGAACTAGATCCACTATGGACTGGACTCTCACACTATGAACTAGATCCACTATGGACTGGACTCTCACACTATGAACTAGATCCACTATGGACTGGACTCTCACACTATGAACTAGATCCACTATGGACTGGACTCTCACACTATTATGTTAGATCCACTATGGACTGGACTCTTACACTATTATGTTAGATCCACTATGGACTGGACTCTCACACTATGAACTAAATCCACTATGGACTGGACTCTCACACTATGAACTAGATCCACTATGGACTGGACTCTCACACTATGAACTAGATCCACTATGGACTGGACTCTCACACTGTGAACTAGATCCACTATGGACTGGACTCTCACACTGTGAACTAGATCCACTATGGACTGGACTCTCACACTATGAACTAGATCCACTATGGACTGGACTCTCACACTATGAACTAGATCCACTATGGACTGGACTCTCACACTATGAACTAGATCCACTATGGACTGGACTCTCACACTATGAACTAGATCCACTATGGACTGGACTCTCACACTATGAACTAGATCCACTATGGACTGGACTCTCACACTGTGAACTAGATCCACTATGGACTGGACTCTCACACTATGAACTAGATCCACTATGGACTGGACTCTCACACTATGAACTAGATCCACTATGGACTGGACTCTCACACTATGAACTAGATCCACTATGGACTGGACTCTCACACTATGAACTAGATCCACTATGGACTGGACTCTCACACTATGAACTAGATCCACTATGGACTGGACTCTCACACTATGAACTAGATCCACTATGGACTTGACCTACAAAAAGGACAGAGCCATTTTGTTTTGGCACAACCATTTGATATATATAATATTATTAGTCACCGTGTTTGGACTCATACATCTTAATACTACGTGAAGGTTAGAGATTAAAGGTGAAACTAACCCGCAGAACTAATTACCTTTTTCCAAGGCCAGGTATCATCTACGCTAATGAAGGTGAAACTAAATGAGCAGCACATTAAAAACCGATCATGACTCTTATCAGGTCGTTAGCTTACCAGCGTGCTAGCACAGGCTAGCTGCTTTAGCTGCTGTTAGCGTCCTAGTTGAGTTGTAATAACATACACTCTTGAAACAAATTCCTAGATGCTAGCTTCCTGTTGTGTTGCTAAAGCTGCTAGCTGCTATTGGTATGTTGCTAGCTTCTTGTGTTGCTAAGGCTACTAGCTTCTATTGGTATGTTGCTAGCTTCTTGTTGTGTTGCTAAAGCTACTAGCTTCTATCAGCATGTTGTTAGCGTCTGAAATGCCAATCATGTTGCTAAAGCTGCTAGCTTCTTCTATTGGCATGTTGTTAGCTTCCGATTGTGTTGCTAAAGCTGCTAGCTTCTATTGGTATGTTGTTAGCGTCTGAAATGCCAGGCATGTTGCTAAAGCTGCTAGCTTCTTCTATTGGCATGTTGTTAGCTTCCGATTGTGTTGCTAACGCTGCTAGCTTCCTGTTGTGTTGCTAAAGCTGCTAGGTTCTATTGGTGTGTTGCTAGCTTCTTGTGTTGCTAAAGCTACTAGCTTCTATCAGTATGTTGTTAGCGTCTGAAATGCCAGTCATGTTGCTAAAGCTGCTAGCTTCTTCTATTGGCATGTTGTTAGCTTCCGATTGTGTTGCTAAAGCTGTTAGCTTCCCTTGGCATGTTGTTGGCTTCCTGTTCAGTTGCTAAAGTTGCTAGCTTCTATTAGTATGTTGTAAGATTCCTGTTGTGTTGCTAAAGTTGCCAGCTTATACTTGGCATGTTGTTAGCGTCTGAAATGCCAGTCATGTTGCTAAAGCTGCTAGCTTCTTCTATTGGCATGTTGTTAGCTTCCGATTGTGTTGCTAAAACTGCTAGCTTCCTGTTGTGTTGCTAAAGCTGCTAGCTTCTATTGGTATGTTGTTAGCGTCTGAAATGCCAGGCATGTTGCTAAAGCTGCTAGCTTCTTCTATTGGCATGTTGTTAGCTTCCGATTGTGTTGCTAAAGCTGCTAGCTTCCTGTTGTGTTGCTAAAGCTGCTAGGTTCTATTGGTATGTTGCTAGCTTCTTGTGTTGCTAAAGCTACTAGCTTCTATCAGTATGTTGTTAGCGTCTGAAATGCCAGTCATGTTGCTAAAGCTGTTAGCTTCTATTGGTATGTTGCTAGCTTCCTGTTTAGTTGCCAAAGCTGTTAGCTTCCCTTGCCATGTTGTTGGCTTCCTGTTCAGTTGCTAAAGTTGCCAGCTTCTGTTAGTATGATATAATATTCCTGTTGTGTTGCTAAAGTTGCAAGCTTATACTTGGCATGTTGTTAGCGTCTGAAATGCCAGTCATGTTGCTAAAGCTGCTAGCTTTTTCTATTGGTATGTTGTTAGCTTCCAAGCTGTGATACTGAAGCCGCTAAAGTAGCTTCTACTTGGCATGTTGTTAGCGTCTGAAATGCCAGTCATGTTGCTAAAGCTGCTAGCTTCTTGTATCGGTATGTTGTTAGCTTCCAAGCTCTGTTACTAAAGCTGCTAAAGTAGCTTCTACTTGGTATGTTGTTAGCGTCTGAAATGCCAGTCATGTTGCTAAAGCTAATAGCTTCTTCTATTGGCATGTTGTTAGCGTCCAGGCTGTGTTATTAAAGCCGCTAAAGTAGCTTCTACTTGGCATGTTGTTAGCGTCTGAAATGCCAGTCATGTTGTTAAAGCTGTTAGCTTCTTTTGGTATGTTGTTAGCTTCCTGTTTAGTTGCCAAAGCTGTTATCTTCCCTTGGCATGTTGTTGGCTTCCTGTTCAGTTGCTAAAGTTGCTAGCTTCTGTTAGTATGATGTAAGATTCCTGTTGTGTTGCTAAAGTTGCAAGCCTATACTTGGCATGTTGTTAGCGTCTGAAATGCCAGTCGTGTTGCTAAAGCTGCTAGCTTCTTCTATTGGTATGTTATTAGTTTATTGTTGTGTTACTAACGTCGCTACAGTAGCTTCTCTTGGCATGTTGTTAGCGTCTGAAATGCCAGTCATGTTGCTAAAGCTGCTAGCTTCTTTGATTGGTATGTTGTTAGCTTATTGTTGTGTTACTAACGCCGCTACAGTAGCTTCTCTTGGCACGTTGTTAGCGTCTGGAATGCCAGTCATGTTGCTAAAGCTGCTAGCTTCTTCTATTGGTATGTTGTTAGCTTCCAGGCTGTGTTACTAAAGCCGCTAAAGTAGCTTCTACTTGGCATGTTGTTAGCGTCTGAAATGCCAGTCATGTTGCTAAAGCAGTATTATTAATATATATGTATATGTTATATCATTATCTTGAAGTGTTTATAACAAATCATGCACTTTTCCTTGCCTTTGTACACATAAAGTAGCTGATATGTGTTTCCTGGTTGTACACTAGTGTTAATTTGCACAGTTATGATGAATATTACATAACACGTGTGAAAGAAACAGATTTAAAGACAACACACATGAAAACTGCACTTTAGCCGAGGGCACATTTGCATATATGAGGGGATTCCCTTCAGGGAAGCATGAATTTAACACACTTTCCACCTCGGGGAAATTAAGGTTGCGAATCTTTGATGGACTTCAATTGGCGAGCTGATATATTGCAATGGATGGAGATCATTAACCGACGGGACACTGACTGACATTTTATTTGATATTTTAACGGCACAGTCCTTTAAAAATAAATATTGTAACATTTACGCCATATAAATAAGCTAATGTATTGATTTGGTATTTACATATAAATATATAAAACATACTGCCACACCAAAAACAGTATGAAAAATATACAATAAAATTCATATGAATTACACTTATTTGTTTATTTATTATGTTTTACAAACCCCACAAGCAGTGAAGTTGTCAGGTTGTGTAAATGCTAAATAAAAAGAGAATACAACAAATCCTTTTCAACTTATATTCAATTGAATAGACTGCAAAGACAAGATATTTAACGTTCACACTGGTAAACGTTTGTTATTTTTTGCAAATATTAGCTAATTTGGAATTTGATGCCTGCGACATGTTTCCAAAAAAGCTGGCACAAGTGGCAAAAAAGAGTGAGAAAGCTGAGCAATGCTCATCAAAGACTTATTTGGAACATCCCACAGGTGAACAGGCTAATTGGGAACAGGTGGGTGCCATGATTGGCTATAAAAGCAGCTTCCAGTCGTTCACAAACAAGGACGGGGGCGAGGGTCACCACTTTGTCGACAAATGCCTGAGCAAATTGTTGAAGAACAACATTTCTCAACAAGGAATTCAGGGATTTCACCATCTACGCTCCGTAATGTCATCAAAAGGTTCAGAGAATGTGGAGAAATCACTGCAGGTAAGCCATGATATTACACACCTTGGATCCCTCAGGCTGTACTGCATCGAAAAGCCACATCAGTGTGTAAATGATATCACCACATGGGCTCAGGAACACTTCAGAAAACCACTGTCAGTAACTGCAGTCGGTCGCTACATCTGTAAGTGCAAGTTAAAACTCTACTATGCAAAGCCAAAGCCATTTATCAACAACACCCAGAAACGCTTTACTGGGCGTTTTTTTTTTTAATCTAAGATGGACTGATGCAAAGTGGAAAAGTATTCTGTTATCCGACGAGTCCACTATTCAAATTGTTTTTGGAAACTATGGACGTCGTGTCCTTCGGACCAAAGGGGAAAAGAACCATCCGGACTGTTCTAGGGTGGAAGTGTCAAAGGCAGCATGTGTGATGGTATGGGGGTGTATTAGCGGCCAAGACATGGGTAACTTACACATCTGTGAAGGCGCCATTAATGCTGAAAGGTACATACAGCATTTGGAGCAACATATGTTGTTATCATGGACGCCCCTGCTTATTTCAGCAAGACGATGCCAAGCCCTGGGCTTCATAGTAAAAGAGTGTGGGTACTAGACTGGCCTGCCTGTAGTCCAGACATTGAAGGCTAAAATATACTGTTGAACAACTTAAGCTGTACATCAAGCAAGAATGGGAAAGAATTCCACTTCAAAAATGTGTCTCCTCAGTTCCCAAACCTTTACTGAGTGTTGTTAAAAGGAAAGGCCATGTAACACACTGACTACTTGTTTTACTATGTGTTGCTGCCATTAAATTCTAAGTTCATGATTGTTTGCACAAAAATACCAAAGTTTCTCAGTGTGAACATGAAATATCTTGTCTTTGCAGTCTATTCAATTGAATATAAGTTGAAAAGGATTTGTTGTATTCTCTTTTTATTTAGCATTTACACAACCTGACAACTTCACGGCTTTTGGGGTTTGTATTTTGTATTAAACTTTTAACTATTAAATGTTGTATATTAACTCCACAATTAACTTTTAAAAAATGTATTTAACTTTGTGCGGACAAACCTTTTTTACACTATAATAAACAACAACTCATTTTACTGTAACAACCTCTAATAATAATCTTACAAAGCATGATTAATTGGTATAATTAGTTGATATTCTATTTTAATCAGTGTTGGGACTAACGCGTTACAAAGTAACTTCGTTGAAAAAACAGAAGCTAAAATGAAGAATTAAATTAAAATGTATTTATTATTCTTTACAATAAAAACAATACATTTACCTGAACATTGATTTAAATGGTCAGGAAAGAAGAGGAAGGAATTTAAAAGGTAAAAAGGTATATGTGTTTAAAAATCCTAAAATCCTTTTTAAGGTTGTATTTTTTCTCTAAAATTGTCTTTCTGAAAGTTATAAGAAGCAAAGTAAAAAAAAAAAAAGACTTAAACCAAGTCTTTAAAATATTTTTCTTGGATTTTCAAATTCTATTTGAGTTTTGTCTCTCTTACAAAGTAACGCGTTACTGTAACGCCGTTAGTTTCGGCGGTAACTAGTAATCCAACGCGTTATTTTTTATTTTTCAGTAACTCAGTTACCGTTACTACATGATGCGTTACTGCGTTATTTTACATTACTTTTAATGTAGTATAAAGTTTGTTAGTGTCGTGGTTCTGATTCTTCTTGTGTCACAAACCGGAGTGTGGGGGGAGAGAGAGGAGGGCGGCGTGTCTGATCATGGCGGAGCTGCGGTCGAGTTTGTTGGAGATATTTTCACTACAATGGGTGAGGGCCGACATTCGGGCAACTGAGCTACATACGGGTTCTTCGAGCCATAGCAACCAGACTGGCGTTGAAAACAAACCGTTGCCATTACCCTTTAACCTGTCGACCTACGCTGGTTAAACCCGTCATTCTGCCTCCAAAATGCCGAAAAACTGTGTTGTTTTTGGTTGTGCTAACCACAACCGGAAACGGGGAAAACAAAGGTTGTATTTTGTTCTGCCAAAGCGCGATAAAAGCCCACAGAGACGAGACAAATGGCTCGCAGCTTTACACCGGGAAAACGAGGACGGTTCTCACTGGAGTCCCCCAAAGTCCCGGGTCGTGTGTTCGGATCACTTCGTTTCTGGTAAATATAAGGAACAAAAATCCACCTTCTTAACCACAACTTGGCTATACCGTCCGTGCTAATGTTGTACTTGTTGAATTTGTACCTTATAACGTTCGACAGCTGAAGTTGTTGTTGTACAAAAATAACATGCGGTATATACTATATAGTCTATAGCAGGGGTCACCAACCTTTTTGAGACCAAGAGCTACTTCTTGGGTACTGATTAATGCGAAGGGCTACCAGTTTGATACACACTTCAATAAATTGCCAGAAATAGCCAATTTGCTCCATTTACCTTTAACTCTATGTTTTTATTAATAATTAATGATATTTACACTTAATTGAACGGTTTAAAAGAGGAGAAAACACGAAAAAAAATGACAATTAATTTTGAAACATAGTTTATCTTCAATTTCGACTCTTTAAAATTCAAAATTCAACCGAAAAAAAGAAGAGAAAAACTAGCTAATTCGAATCTTTTTTTTTTTTTAAATTAAAAAAAATAATTATGGAACATCATTAGTAATTTTTCCTGATTATGATTACTTTTAGAATTTTGATGACATGTTTTAAAAAGGTTAAAATCCATTCTACACTTTTTTTTTTAGAATATATAACAAATTGGACCAAGCTATATTTCTAACAAAGACAAATCATTATTTCATTTAGATTTTCCAGAACAAAAATGTTAAAAGAAATTCAAAAGACTTTGAAATAAGATTTAAATGTGATTCTACAGATTTTCTAGATTTGCCAGAATTTTTTTTGGAATTTTAATCATAATACGTTTGAAGAAATATTTCACAAATATTCTTTGTTGAAAAAACAGAAGCTAAAATGAAGAATTAAATCAAAATGTATTTATTATTCTTTACAATAAAAACAATACATTTACCTGAACATTGATTTAAATTGTCAGGAAAGAAGAGGAAGGAATTTAAAAGGTAAAAAGGTATATGTGTTTAAAAATCCTAAAATAATTTTTAAGGTTGTATTTTTTCTCTAAAATTGTCTTTCTGAAAGTTATAAGAAGCAAAGTAAAAAAAATAATGACTTAAATCAAGTCTTTAAAATATTTTCTTGGATTTTCAAATTCTATTTGAGTTTTGTCTCTCTTAGAAGTAAAAATGTCGGGCAAAGCGAGACCAGCTTGCTAGTAAATAAATACAATTCAAAAAATAGAGGCAGCTCACTGGTAAGTGCTGCTATTTGAGCTATTTTTAGAACAGGCCAGCGGGCTACTCATCTGGTCCTTACGGGCTACCTGGTGCCCGCGGGCACCGCGTTGGTGACCCCTGGTCTATAGCCTAGCTAGCTATTTTCGAAAACCGGACAACGAGAGGATACCAAAGGCAGCGTTAAGATGGACACCACCGGGAAAACGTAAGCCAGGGCGGCCAAAGAACACCTGGCGAAGAACAGTTGTACTTAAACAATACATGTAGCCCTCAAATCTCTCAATATTTTATACACTAACACTTGATCTTGTTGTTGATAACTTCCGCGTCTCTTTCTTAGTAGCGCGCAGGCTAAGCTAGCTAGCAAGCTAAGCTAAGCCTGAGAAGCTTTAAAGTTCACTGAGACGAGTCTGACGCAAATAATACATTTTCGTTTTTTCACACGATATGCGAATAAGTAAAAATGCGTAAATGAAGGATTTAACGCCGACTTCCAAGCCACGACGCTCGTTAAATGCTTTTTCTGTCAATGCTGTGTTCGCTGTGAGCTGGTTTGTTCTCAACGAATTCCCGGTTGCTAGGGGATTGGTAGGCGGAAGTGACGTAGGTCCGCCCTCACCCATTCAAATCGGCTGAGTGCTGCAACAAGCTACATAAGCAACATGCTTCGACGTAGCTAGTAAAGAGAGACGGAGACTCCGATGCCACTTTCCCTCCACCACTTAAGGATTAACTCTGCCTCTGTTCATCATTCAGCACTGAAGGTACACACACTCTGTCAATCAATGTTCCCTCTAAGTGTTCATGTGTGAGCAAACGCAAAAAGTCCGTGAGCATGGGTGAGGGCGGACCTACGTCACTTCCGCCTACCAATCCCCTAGCAACCGGGAATTCGTTGAAAACAAACCAGCTCACAGCGAACACAGCATTGACAGAAAAAGCATTTAACGAGCGTCGTGGCTTGGAAGTCGGCGTTAAATCCTTCATTTACGCATTTTTACTTATTCGCATATCGTGTGAAAAAAACCAAAATGTATTATTTGCGTCAGACTCGTCTCAGTGAACTTTAAAGCTTCTCAGGCTTAGCTTAACTTGCTAGTTAGCTTAGCCCGCGCGCTACTAAGAAAGAGACGCGGAAGTTATCAACAAGATCAAGTGTTAGTGTATAAAATATTGAGAGATTTGAGGGCTACATGTATTGTTTAAGTACAACTGTTCTTCGCCAGGTGTTCTTTGGCCGACCTGGCTTACGTTTTCCCGGTGGTGTCCATCTTAACGCTGCCTTTGGTATCCTCTCGTTGTCCGGTTTTCGAAAATAGCTAGCTAGGCTATAGACTATATAGTATAAACCGCATGTTATTTTTGTACAACAACAACTTCAGCTGTCGAACGTTATAAGGTACAAATTCAACAAGTACAACATTAGCACGGACGGTATAGCCAAGTTGTGGTTAAGAAGGTGGATTTTTGTTCCTTATATTTACCAGAAACGAATTGATCCGAACACACGACACGGGACTTTGGGGGACTCCAGTGAGAACCGTCCTCGTTTTCCCGGTGTAAAGCTGCGAGCCATTTGTCTCGTCTCTGTGGGCTTTTATCGCGCTTTGGCAGAACAAAATACAACCTTTGTTTTCCCTGTTTCCGGTTGTGGTTAGCACAACCAAAAACAACACAGTTTTTCGGCATTTTGGAGGCAGAATGACGGGTTTAACCAGCGTAGGTCGACAGGTTAAAGAGTAATGGCAACGGTTTGTTTTCAACGCCAGTCTGGTTGCTATGGCTCGAAGAACCCGTATGTAGCTCAGTTGCCCGGATGTCGGCCCTCACCCATTATTATAATCAAATGACAGCAGTCATTTCCTTTTCTAACATAAGTGTTTAGGCCCACTTACAATGACAATAACAACAAATATTGTTTTTCATGAACTGTGTACTTGTATTGTTTGTCTGGGTGGAGGTCCTGCTTTGGAAATAATTTGTACCCCTTTCAGACATTGCATTTAGTTCCCATTTAAACATTCACATGTTGCACAATGAGATGTAAGCAGGGGATCATGTGTACATTCCTGCAACTTCCTGTTTGTAAAAAATATATTTTTATGAGTATTTATTTAATATACTTATAGCATTTCATGATTAATATTTATAAATGAAGATTCCTAATAAATGACATTAGAATAAGCACACATGTGATTGGTAAATCATAGTGTAAGGACCTGGAATGACACTTTGTGTGTGGTGTTGGAGTTGTCCGACTTTTTGTGTGGCTGTAAACGCATCACTGGCTAAGTGCCACATGTGCATGTGTTGGCGCAAGTGAGAAAGAGCGAGCGGCTGCTGTTGATATAACAAAGTTGCTTTTGGTCTGGTTTGTGCTGCAGAAAATGACCACTTTTGCTAGATATCATTTTTTTTACTAATGTTTTGGTGATGTGTTTTTGGCCGACAATAAAGAGTTTTGCTCAGTAAAGTGATGGATGGAATTCATGTCCTCAAAGCGTCTCGACAGACGTTACAATATTTGAACAATGATGACAAAAACTGTTTTCTCTGTCGTGTCCGTGTCGTGTTGAAAATTGTTATGCGCTTATTTTTTAATTTGATTTTGTGCGTGGCATAGATTTGCCGTGCGCAGAGGACGATTGAGCAGTGCGCAATTGCACAGGCGCGCACCTTAGAGGGAACGTTGCTGTCAATTCTCTTATATACTCTTTCATCCTAGACTTCTAGAGTGTTTGACTATCACATCACTCTAAATGTATAGACTATAAAGTTCACAAACATAAAGAGGGATCCTAGTGGGCCAGGCCAATCTTTCCTTATCTCTAAACTAAAACTGGGGAAATGTGTAGAGCAGGGGTCACCAACGCGGTGCCCGCGGGCACCAGGTAGCCCGTAAGGACCAGATGAGTAGCCCGCTGGCCTGTTCTAAAAATAGCTCAAATAGCAGCACTTACCAGTGAGCTGCCTCTATTTTTTAAATTGTATTTATTTACTAGCAAGCTGGTCTCGCTTTGCTCGACATTTTTAATTCTAAGAGAGACAAAACTCAAATAGAATTTGAAAATCCATGAAAATATTTTAAAGACTTGGTCTTCACTTGTTTAAATAAATGCATTATTTTTTTTACTTTGCTTCTTATAACTTTCAGAAAGACAATTTTAGAGAAAAAATACAACCTTAAAAATTATTTTGGGATTTTTAAACACATATACCTTTTTACCTTTTGAATTCCTTCCTCTTCTTTCCTGACAATTTAAATCAATGTTCAAGTAAATTTATTGTTTTTATTGTAAAGAATAATAAATACATTTTAATTGAATTATTCATTTAAGCTTCTGTTTTTTCGACAAAGAATATTTGTGAAATATTTCTTCAAACTTATTATGATTAAAATTCAAAAAAATGATTCTGTCAAATCTAGAAAATCTGTAGAATCAAATTTAAATCTTATTTCAAAGTCTTTTGAATTTCTTTTAAAATTTTTGTTCTGGAAAATCTAGAAGAAATAATTATTTGTCTTTGTTAGAAATATAGCTTGGTCCAATTTGTTATATATTCTAACAAAGTGCAGATTGGATTTTAACCTATTTAAAACATGTCATCAAAATTCTAAAATGAATCTTAATCAGGAAAAATTACTAATGATGTTCCATAAATTATTTTTTTAATTTTTTCAAAAAGATTCGAATTAGCTAGTTTTTCTCTTCTTTTTTTCGGTTGAATTTTGAATTTTAAAGAGTCGAAATTGAAGATAAACTATGTTTCAAAATTTAATTGTCATTTTTTTCGTGTTTTCTTTTCTTTTAAACCGTTCAATTAAGTGTAAATATCATTAATTATTAATAATAACATAGAGTTAAAGGTAAATGGAGCAAATTGGCTATTTCTGGCAATTTATTGAAGTGTGTATCAAACTGGTAGCCCTTCGCATTAATCAGTACCCAAGAAGTAGCTCTTCGTTTCATAAAGGTTGGTGACCCCTGCTTTAGACACATTTCATCACTTATTTGATGTTGTGAGGCGGTGTTAAAAGCAAGGTGAGTGTGCAGTTAGGGGATGAACAAGAAGCATGAACTTTAAATTAAGTGTACTTTAGAAAGGAGGTGGTCAAAAATGCAGAATGTTATTTCGGCGCGTGTAAATAATGCATTCCGCCTTCAGACCTGAAATGGCCTCCCTTGAAAGCGGCCCCGTCTTTTTAATGAAGTGCATAACTTTCCTTTCACGCGGCGTAGCGCGTCTGGAGTTTTATGTGAATAAATGCGTAAGGTGCTGCAAACAAAGTTGTCGGAGGAGGGCGACCTCCTCACCTTCTCTGGCTGAGACCATGTGAAGACACGACTGTTAGAATAATGATGTATAAGTTATCACACAACTCTTATGCTGAAAGGCCGTTGCTATAGTTATTATCAATTGTGCTGAACTTGTACTTTTCTATCTGTGCAAAAGGACAACTTGCAATCCAAGATTGCGAGTCGTCTCGTGTCAGTGTTTGTGTCCAGACCCGGCCTGCTGACTGCCAAGGGCGAACATCGAGCGCCGTGACGCAGACAAAGCAGAGACAGGGCGATATATCACGAGTGTCAGCACATTTCCATTTCATGAATAATCATATATTGTGTCCAACTGGGGCTGCTGAAATGACCCCCCTTCCTTCAGAAGCAGCCTCAGTGATGTAACCAGGGACCTACCAAATAAATAGAGGAGCACGTGGGCTGTGCCTTATAGCCTAGGTTGGAACTGTAACTAAGTGTGCAGCCCAATACTTCATTGAGCCAAATTGAACTCTGTCTATAGTAGCTTCTCTTGGCACTTTGTTAGCGTCTGAAATGCCAGTCATGTTGCTAAAGCTGCTAGCTTCTTCTATTGGTATGTTATCAGCTTATTGTTGTGTTACTAACGCCGCTACAGTAGCTTCTCTTGGCACGTTGTTAGCGTCTGAAATGCCAGTCATGTTGCTAAAGCTGCTAGCTTCTTCTATTGGTATGTTATCAGCTTATTGTTGTGTTACTAACGCCGCTACAGTAGCTTCTCTTGGCACGTTGTTAGCGTCTGAAATGCCAGTCATGTTGCCAAAGCTGCTAGCTTCTTTGATTGGTATGTTGTTAGCTTCCTGTTGTGTTACTATAGCCGCTACAGTAGCTTCTCTTGGCACGTTGTTAGCGTCTGAAATGCCAGTCATGTTGCTAAAGCTGCTAGCTTCTTTGATTGGTATGTTGTTAGCTTCCTATTGTGTTACTTAAGCCGCTATAGTAGCTTCTCCTGGCACTTTGTTAGTGTCTGAAATGCCAGTCATGTTGCTAAAGCTGCTAGCTTCTTCTATTGGTATGTTATCAGCTTATTGTTGTGTTACTAACGCCGCTACAGTAGCTTCTCTTGGCACGTTGTTAGCGTCTGAAATGCCAGTCATGTTGCTAAAGCTGCTAGCTTCTTTGATTGGTATGTTGTTAGCTTCCTGTTGTGTTACTATAGCCGCTATAGTAGCTTCTCCTGGCACTTTGTTAGCGTCTGAAATGCCAGTCATGTTGCTAAAGCTGCTAGCTTCTTCTATTGGTATGTTATTAGCTTATTGTTGTGTTACTAACGCCGCTACAGTAGCTTCTCTTGGCACTTTGTTAGCGTCTGAAATGCCAGTCATGTTGCTAAAGCTGCTAGCTTCTTTGATTGGTATGTTGTTAGCTTCCTGTTGTGTTACTATAGCCGCTATAGTAGCTTCTCCTGGCACTTTGTTAGCGTCTGAAATGCCAGTCATGTTGCTAAAGCTGCTAGCTTCTTCTATTGGTATGTTATCAGCTTATTGTTGTGTTACTAACGCCGCTACAGTAGCTTCTCTTGGCACGTTGTTAGCGTCTGAAATGCCAGTCATGTTGCTAAAGCTGCTAGCTTCTCTGATTGGTATGTTGTTAGCTTCCTATTGTGTTACTTAAGCCGCTAACGTAGCTTCTCTTGGCATGTTGTTAGCGTCCGAAAGGCCAGTCATGTTGCTAAAGCTGCTAGCTTCTTCTATTGGTATGTTATTAGCTTATTGTTGTGTTACTAACGCCGCTACAGTAGCTTCTCTTGGCACGTTGTTAGCGTCCAAAAGGCCAGTCATGTTGCTAAAGCTGCTAGCTTCTTCTATTGGTATGTTATCAGCTTATTGTTGTGTTACTAACGCCGCTACAGTAGCTTCTCTTGGCACGTTGTTAGCGTCCGAAAGGCCAGTCATGTTGCTAAAGCTGCTAGCTTCTTCTATTGGTATGTTGTTAGTTCGTTAGTTCTCTGAATCGAATGCAAATGTACTTCCTGTACTATGGTCCTTTAAGGAGATATCATAGCATGCTTACGGAGATGTACTCATGGTGCCACAAAAACACAGACAACGTCATAGTTTCACTAGCAGAGATGTGCTCAGGCCTCATGGGTCCTTTTCCATCTAACTATACTTTAACTGATAATAATTCCCCACCAGTAACTTTTTTTTTGCGGGTGATCTTTTCAAATGTTTCTGTTTTTCCAAACCGCTTATCTCCTTCACAGTCAGTCGGAGCCGACAGTTGCCGTTTGATCCCATGTGATCTTGTACAGTATCAAACATGCATCAATTATTCTGCTTTAAATCAGGATACGGGGCGCTCGGATGGAGACCACACGCAGATGTTATCAAGTATTGAACCCTCGCCTTATCTGCCCTCAGTTCATAACAAAGTTACACCAAGTTTCTTCTGAGTTGGCCCAATTTTACAAATGAATCTTACCCAGATCGTGACCACGGGTTAATCAATCCGTCCTTTGGGGGTCACACCGTATCAACGCCACGTATTAAGTCCCAGGCGTGGTCAAAAGTATACATACAGCAATGTTAATATTTGCTTACATGTCCCTTGGCAAGTTGACCTGCAATAAGGCGCTTTTGGTAGCCATCCACAAGCTTCTGCTTGACCACTTGACCACAAAATTGCTGCAGTTCAGCTAAATGTGTTGCTTTTCTGACATGGACTTGTTTCTTCAGCATTGTCCACACCTTTAAGTCAGGACTTTGGGAAGGCCATTCTTAAACCTTCATTCTAGCCTGATTTAGCCATTCCTTTACCACTTTTGAGGTGTGTTTAGGGGTCGTTGTCCTGTTGGAACACCCAACTGCGCCCAAGACCCAACCTCCGGGCTGATGATTTTCCTCCAGAAGGTCTTATCTTTGTCCATGTGATGTCAGATGAAACAAAAGTTGAGCTGTTTGGCCACAATACCCAGCAATATGTTTGGAGGAGAAAAGGTGAGGCTTTTAATCCCAGGAATTTAAAATTATGACCCTAATAACCGCATTATAACCACATTATGACCCTAATAACTGCATTATGACCACATTATGACCCTAATAACCGCATTATGACCACATTATGACCCTAATAACTGCATTATGACCACATTATGACCCTAGTAACCGCATTATGACCACATTATGACCCTAATAACCGCATTATGACCACATTATGACCCTAATAACTTCATTATGACCACATTATGACCCTAGTAACTGCATTATGACCACATTATGACCCTAATAACTGCATTATGACCACATTATGATCCTAGTAACTGCATTATGACCACATTATGACCCTAATAACTGCATTATGACCACATTATGACCCTAGTAACTGCATTATGACCACATTATGACCACAACTGCAATATGACCCCATTATGACCCTAATAACTGCATTATGACCACATTATGACCCTTAATAACCGCATTATGACCACATTATGACCCTAATAACTGCATTATGACCACATTATGACCCAAATAACTGCATTATGACCACATTATGACCCTAGTAACTGCATTATGACCACATTATGACCCTAGTAACTGCATTATGACCACATTATGACCCTAATAACTGCATTATGACCACATTATGACCCTAGTAACTGCATTATGACCACATTATGACCCTAATAACTGCATTATGACCACATTATGACCCTAAAAACCGCATTATGACCACATTATGACCCTAGTAACTGCATTATGACCACATTATGACCCTAATAACTGCATTATGACCACATTATGACCCTAGTAACTGCATTATGACCACATTATGACCCTAGTAACTGCAATATGACCACATTATGACCACAACTGCAATATGACCACATTATGACCCTAATAACTGCATTATGACCACATTATGACCCTAATAACTGCATTATGACCACATTATGACCCTAGTAACTGCATTATGACCACATTATGACCCTAGTAACTGCATTATGACCACATTATGACCACAACTGCAATATGACCACATTATGACCCTAATAACTGCATTATGACCACATTATGACCCTAATAACTGCATTATGACCACATTATGACCCTAGTAACTGCATTATGACCACATTATGACCCTAGTAACTGCATTGTGACCAGGTTATAACCACATTATGACCACAACTGCAATATGACCACATTATGACCCTAGTAACTGCATTATGACCACATTATGACCCTAATAACTGCATTGTGACCACATTATGACCCTAATAACGGCATTATGACCACATTATGACCCTAGTAACTGCATTATGACCACATTATGACCCTAATAACTGCATTATGACCACATTATGACCCTAATAACTGCATTATGACCACATTATGACCCTAATAACTGCATTGTGACCAGGTTATAACCACATTATGACCACAACTGCAATATGACCACATTATGACCCTAATAACTGCATTATGACCACATTATGACCCTAGTAACTGCATTATGACCACATTATGACCCTAGTAACTGCATTGTGACCAGGTTATAACCACATTATGACCACAACTGCAATATGACCACATTATGAACCTAATAACTGCATTATGACCACATTATGACCCTAATAACTGCATTATGACCACATTATGACCCTAGTAACTGCATTATGACCACATTATGACCCTAGTAACTGCATTATGACCACATTATGACCCTAATAACTGCATTGTGACCACATTATGACCCTAATAACCGCATTATGACCACATTATGACCCTAATAACCGCATTATGACCACATTATGACCCAAATAACTGCATTATGACCACATTATGACCCTAATAACTGCATTATGACCACATTATGACCCTAGTAACTGCATTATGACCACATTATGACCCTAGTAACTGCATTATGACCACATTATGACCCTAGTAACTGCATTATGACCACATTATAACCCTAATAACTGCATTATGACCACATTATGACCCTAGTAACTGCATTATGACCACATTATGACCCTAATAACTGCATTATGACCACATTATGACCCTAATAACCGCATTATGACCACATTATGACCCTAGTAACTGCACTATGACCACATTATGACCCTAGTAACTGCATTATGACCACATTATGACCACAACTGCAATATGACCACATTATGATCCTAATAACTGCATTATGACCACATTATGACCCTAATAACTGCATTATGACCACATTATGACCCTAATAACTGCATTATGACCACATTATGACCCTAGTAACTGCATTATGACCACATTATGACCACAACTGCAATATGACCACATTATGACCCTAATAACTGCATTATGACCACATTATGACCCTAGTAACTGCATTATGACCACATTATGACCCTAGTAAGTGCATTGTGACCAGGTTATAACCACATTATGACCACAACTGCAATATGACCACATTATGACCCTAGTAACTGCACTATGACCACATTATGACCCCTAGTAACTGCATTATGACCACATTATGACCACAACTGCAATATGACCACATTATGACCCTAATAACTGCATTATGACCACATTATGACCCTAATAACTGCATTATGACCACATTATGACCCTAATAACTGCATTATGACCACATTATGACCCTAGTAACTGCATTATGACCACATTATGACCACAACTGCAATACGACCACATTATGACCCTAATAACTGCATTATGACCACATTATGACCCTAATAACTGCATTATGACCACATTATGACCCTAGTAACTGCATTATGACCACATTATGACCCTAGTAACTGCATTGTGACCAGGTTATAACCACATTATGACCACAACTGCAATATGACCACATTATGACCCTAATAACTGCATTATGACCACATTATGACCCTAATAACTGCATTATGACCACATTATGACCCTAATAACTGCATTATGACCACATTATGACCCTAATAACCGCATTATGACCACATTATGACCACATTATGACCCTAATAACTGCATTATGACCACATTATGACCCTAATAACTGCATTATGACCACATTATGACCCTAATAACTGCATTATGACCACATTATGACCCTAATAACCGCATTATGACCACATTATGACCCTAATAACTGCATTATGACCACATTATGACCCTAGTAACTGCATTATGACCACATTATGACCCTAATAACCGCATTATGACCACATTATGACCCTAATAACTGCATTATGACCACATTATGACCCTAGTAACTGCATTATGACCACATTATGACCCTAATAACTGCATTGTGACCACATTATGACCCTAATAACCGCATTATGACCACATTATGACCCTAATAACTGCATTATGACCACATTATGACCCTAATAACTGCATTATGGCCACATTATGACCCTAATAACCGCCTTATGACCACATTATGACCCTAATAACTGCATTATGACCACATTATGACCTAATAACTGCATTGTGACCACATTATGACCCTAATAACTGCATTATGACCACATTATGACCCTAATAACCGCATTATGACCACATTATGACCCTAATAACTGCATTATGACCACATTATGACCCTAGTAACTGCATTGTGACCAGGTTATAACCACATTATGACCACAACTGCAATATGACCACATTATGACCCTAATAACTGCATTATGACCACATTATGACCCTAATAACCGCATTATGACCACATTATGACCCTAATAACTGCATTATGACCACATTATGACCCTAATAACCGCATTATGACCACATTATGACCCTAATAACTGCATTATGACCACATTATGACCCTAATAACTGCATTATGACCACATTATGACCCTAATAACTGCATTATGACCACATTATGACCCTAATAACCGCACTATGACCACATTATGACCCTAATAACTGCATTATGACCACATTATGACCCTAGTAACCGCATTATGACCACATTATGACCCTAATAATCGCATTATGACCACATTATGACCCTAATAACTGCATTATGACCACATTATGACCCTAGTAACTGCATTATGACCACATTATGACCCTAATAACTGCATTGTGACCACATTATGACCCTAATAACCGCATTATGACCACATTATGACCCTAATAACTGCATTATGACCACATTATGACCCTAATAACTGCATTATGGCCACATTATGACCCTAATAACCGCATTATGACCACATTATGACCCTAATAACTGCATTATGACCACATTATGACCCTAATAACTGCATTGTGACACATTATGACCCTAATAACTGCATTATGACCACATTATGACCCTAATAACCGCATTATGACCACATTATGACCCTAATAACTGCATTATGACCACATTATGACCCTAGTCACTGCATTGTGACCAGGTTATAACCACATTATGACCACAACTGCAATATGACCACATTATGACCCTAATAACTGCATTATGACCACATTATGACCCTAATAACGCATTATGACCACATTATGACCCTAATAACTGCATTATGACCACATTATGACCCTAATAACTGCATTATGACCACATTATGACCCTAATAACGGCATTATGACCACATTATGACCCTAGTAACCACATTATGACCACATTATGACCCTAATAACTGCATTATGACCACATTAAGACCCTAGTAACCGCATTATGACCACATTATGACCCTAATAACCGCATTATGACCACATTATGACCCTAATAACTGCATTATGACCACATTATGACCCTAATAACTGCATTATGACCACATTATGACCCTAGTCACTGCATTGTGACCAGGTTATAACCACATTATGACCACAACTGCAATATGACCACATTATGACCCTAATAACTGCATTATGACCACATTATGACCCTAATAACCGCATTACGACCACATTATGACCCTAATAACTGCATTATGACCACATTATGACCCTAATAACTGCATTATGACCACATTATGACCCCTAATAACCGCATTATGACCACATTATGACCCTAGTAACCACATTATGACCACATTATGAACCCTAATAACTGCATTATGACCACATTAAGACCCTAGTAACCGCATTATGACCACATTATGACCCTAATAACCGCATTATGACCACATTATGACCCTAATAACTGCATTATGACCACATTATGACCCTAATAACTGCATTATGACCACATTATGACCCTAGTCACCGCATTATGACCACATTATGACCCTAGTAACTGCATTGTGACCAGGTTATAACCACATTATGACCACAACTGCAATATAACCACATTATGACCACAACTGCAATATGACCACATTATGACCCTAATAACTGCATTATGACCACATTATGACCCTAGTAACTGCATTGTGACCAGGTTATAACCACATTATGACCACAACTGCATTATGACCACATTATGACCCTAATAACCGCATTGTGACCCGGTTATAACCACATTATGCAACTGCAATCTGACCACATTATGAACCTAATAACTGCATTATGACCACATTATGACCCTAATAACTGCATTATGAC
>NC_084739.1:68350958-68398458 GCF_033978785.1 Entelurus aequoreus
CTAGGGTCATAATGTGGTCATAATGCAGTTATTAGGGTCATAATGTGGTCATAATGCAGTTACTAAGGTCATATGTGGTCATAATGCAGTTATTAGGGTCATAATGTGGTCATAATGCAGTTTACTAGGGTCATAATGTGGTCATAATGCAGTTATTAGGGTCATAATGTGGTCATAATGCAGTTATTAGGGTCATAATGTGGCCATAATGCGGTTATTAGGGTCATAATGTGGTCATAATGCGGTTATTAGGGTCATAATGTGGTCATAATGCAGTTACTAGGGTCATAATGTGGTCATAATGCAGTTATTAGGGTCATAATGTGGTCATAATGCGGTTACTAGGTCATAATGTGTCATATTGCAGTTATTAGGGTCATAATGTGGTCATAATGCAGTTATTAGGGTCATAATGTGGTCATAATGCAGTTATTATGTTCATAATGTGGTCATATTGCAGTTGTGGTCATAATGTGGTTATAACCTGGTCACAATGCAGTTACTAGGGTCATAATGTGGTCATAATGCAGTTATTAGGGTCATAATGTGGTCATAATGCAGTTATTAGGGTCATAATGTGGTCATAATGCGGTTATTAGGGTCATAATGTGGTCATAATGCAGTTATTAGGGTCATAATGTGGTCATAATGCGGTTATTAGGGTCATAATGTGGTCATAATGCAGTTACTAGGGTCATAATGTGGTCATAATGCAGTTACTAGGGTCATAATGTGGTCATAATGCAGTTATTAGGGTCATAATGTGGTCATAATGCAGTTATTAGGGTCATAATGTGGCCATAATGCGGTTATTAGGGTCATAATGTGGTCATAATGCGGTTATTAGGGTCATAATGTGGTCATAATGCAGTTACTAGGGTCATAATGTGGTCATAATGCAGTTATTAGGGTCATAATGTGGTCATATTGCAGTTGTGGTCATAATGTGGTTATAATGCGGTTATTAGGGTCATAATGTGGTCATAATGCAGTTATTAGGGTCATAATGTGGTCATATTGCAGTTGTGGTCATAATGTGGTTATAACCTGGTCACAATGCAGTTATTAGGGTCATAATGTGGTCATAATGCAGTTATTAGGGTCATAATGTGGTCATAATGCAGTTATTAGGGTCATAATGTGGTCATAATGCGGTTACTAGGGTCATAATGTGGTCATATTGCAGTTATTAGGGTCATAATGTGGTCATAATGCAGTTATTAGGGTCATAATGTGGTCATAATGCAGTTATTATGTTCATAATGTGGTCATATTGCAGTTGTGGTCATAATGTGGTTATAACCTGGTCACAATGCAGTTACTAGGGTCATAATGTGGTCATAATGCAGTTATTAGGGTCATATTGTGGTCATAATGCAGTTACTAGGGTCATAATGTGGTCATAATGCAGTTATTAGGGTCATAATGTGGTCATAATGCAGTTATTAGGGTCATAATGTGGTCATATTGCAGTTGTGGTCATAATGTGGTTATAACCTGGTCACAATGCAGTTACTAGGGTCATAATGTGGTCATAATGCAGTTATTAGGGTCATAATGTGGTCATAATGCAGTTACTAGGGTCATAATGTGGTCATAATGCAGTTATTAGGGTCATAATGTGGTCATAATGCGGTTATTAGGGTCATAATGTGGTCATAATGCGGTTACTAGGGTCATAATGTGGTCATAATGCAGTTATTAGGGTCATAATGTGGTCATAATGCGGTTATTAGGGTCATAATGTGGTCATAATGCGGTTACTAGGGTCATAATGTGGTCATAATGCAGTTACTAGGGTCATAATGTGGTCATAATGCAGTTATTAGGGTCATAATGTGGTCATAATGCAGTTATTAGGGTCATAATGTGGTCATAATGCAGTTATTAGGGTCATAATGTGGTCATAATGCGGTTATTAGGGTCATAATGTGGTCATAATGCGGTTATTAGGGTCATAATGTGGTCATAATGCAGTTACTAGGGTCATAATGTGGTCATAATGCAGTTACTAGGGTCATAATGTGGTCATAATGCAGTTATTAGGGTCATAATGTGGTCATAATGCAGTTACTAGGGTCATAGTGTGGTCATAATGCAGTTATTAGGGTCATAATGTGGTCATAATGCAGTTATTAGGGTCATAATGTGGTCATAATGCGGTTATTAGGGTCATAATGTGGTCATAATGCGGTTATTAGGGTCATAATGTGGTCACAATGCAGTTACTAGGGTCATAATGTGGTCATAATGCAGTTATTAGGGTCATAATGTGGTCATAATGCAGTTATTAGGTTCATAATGTGGTCATATTGCAGTTGTGGTTATAATGTGGTTATAACCTGGTCACAATGCAGTTACTAGGGTCATAATGTGGTCATAATGCAGTTACTAGGGTCATAATGTGGTCATAATGCAGTTATTAGGGTCATAATGTGGTCATATTGCAGTTGTGGTCATAATGTGGTTATAACCTGGTCACAATGCAGTTATTAGGGTCATAATGTGGTCATAATGCAGTTACTAGGGTCATAATGTGATCAAAATGCAGTTATTAGGGTCATAATGTGGTCATAATGCAGTTATTAGGGTCATAATGTGGTCATAATGCAGTTATTAGGGTCATAATGTGGTCATATTGCAGTTGTGGTCATAATGTGGTTATAACCTGGTCACAATGCAGTTATTAGGGTCATAATGTGGTCATAATGCAGTTATTAGGGTCATAATGTGGTCATATTGCAGTTACTAGGGTCATAATGTGGTCATAATGCAGTTATTAGGGTCATAATGTGGTCATAATGCAGTTATTAGGGTCATAATGTGGTCATAATGCGGTTACTAGGGTCATAATGTGGTCATAATGCAGTTATTAGGGTCATAATGTGGTCATAATGCAGTTATTAGGGTCATAATGTGGTCATAATGCAGTTATTAGGGTCATAATGTGGTCATAATGCGGTTACTAGGGTCATAATGTGGTCATATTGCAGTTGTGGTCATAATGTGGTTATAACCTGGTCACAATGCAGTTACTAGGGTCATAATGTGGTCATAATGCAGTTATTAGGGTCATAATGTGGTCATAATGCAGTTACTAGGGTCATAATGTGGTCATAATGCAGTTATTAGGGTCATAATGTGGTCATAATGCAGTTATTAGGGTCATAATGTGGTCATAATGCAGTTATTAGGGTCATAATGTGGTCATAATGCGGTTATTAGGGTCATAATGTGGTCATAATGCAGTTATTAGGGTCATAATGTGGTCATAATGCAGTTATTAGGGTCATAATGTGGTCATAATGCGGTTATTAGGGTCATAATTTTAAATTCCTGGGATTAAAAGCCTCACCTTTTCTCCTCCAAACATATTGCTGGGTATTGTGGCCAAACAGCTCAACTTTTGTTTCATCTGACATCACATGGACAAAGATAAGACCTTCTGGAGGAAAATCATCAGCCCGGAGGTTGGGTCTTGGGCGCAGTTGGGTGTTCCAACAGGACAACGACCCCTAAACACACCTCAAAAGTGGTAAAGGAATGGCTAAATCAGGCTAGAATGAAGGTTTAAGAATGGCCTTCCCAAAGTCCTGACTTAAAGGTGTGGACAATGCTGAAGAAACAAGTCCATGTCAGAAAAGCAACACATTTAGCTGAACTGCAGCAATTTTGTGGTCAAGTGGTCAAGCAGAAGCTTGTGGATGGCTACCAAAAGCGCCTTATTGCAGGTCAACTTGCCAAGGGACATGTAAGCAAATAATAACATTGCTGTATGTATACTTTTGACCACGACTGGGACTTAATACGTGGCGTTGATACGGTGTGACCCCCAAAGGACGGATTGATTAACCCGTGGTCACGATCTGGGTAAGATTCATTTGTAAAATTGGGCCAACTCAGAAGAAACTTGGTGTAACTTTGTTATGAACTGAGGGCAGATAAGGCGAGGGTTCAATACTTGATAACATCTGCGTGTGGTCTCCATCCGAGCGCCCCGTATCCTGATTTAAAGCAGAATAATTGATGCATGTTTGATACTGTACAAGATCACATGGGATCAAACGGCAACTGTCGGCTCCGACTGACTGTGAAGGAGATAAGCGGTTTGGAAAAACAGAAACATTTCAAAAGATCACCCGCAAAAAAAAAGTTACTGGTGGGGAATTATTATCAGTTAAAGTATAGTTAGATGGAAAAGGACCCATGAGGCCTGAGCACATCTCTGCTAGTGAAACTATGACGTTGTCTGTGTTTTTGTGGCACCATGAGTACATCTCCGTAAGCATGCTACGATATCTCCTTAAAGGACCATAGTACAGGAAGTACATTTGCATTCGATTCAGAGAACTAACGAACTAACAACATACCAACAGAAGAAGCTAGCAGCTTTAGCAACATGACTGGCCTTTCGGACGCTAACAACGTGCCAAGAGAAGCTACTGTAGCGGCGTTAGTAACACAACAATAAGCTAATAACATACCAATAGAAGAAGCTAGCAGCTTTAGCAACATGACTGGCCTTTCGGACGCTAACAACATGCCAAGAGAAGCTACGTTAGCGGCTTAAGTAACACAATAGGAAGCTAACAACATACCAATCAAAGAAGCTAGCAGCTTTAGCAACATGACTGGCATTTCAGACGCTAACAACGTGCCAAGAGAAGCTACTGTAGCGGCTATAGTAACACAACAGGAAGCTAACAACATACCAATCAAAGAAGCTAGCAGCTTTAGCAACATGACTGGCATTTCAGACGCTAACAACGTGCCAAGAGAAGCTACTGTAGCGGCGTTAGTAACACAACAATAAGCTGATAACATACCAATAGAAGAAGCTAGCAGCTTTAGCAACATGACTGGCATTTCAGACGCTAACAAAGTGCCAGGAGAAGCTACTATAGCGGCTATACTAACACAACAGGAAGCTAACAACATACCAATCAAAGAAGCTAGCAGCTTTAGCAACATGACTGGCATTTCAGACGCTAACAAAGTGCCAAGAGAAGCTACTGTAGCGGCGTTAGTAACACAACAATAAGCTAATAACACACCAATAGAAGAAGCTAGCAGCTTTAGCAACATGACTGGCATTTCAGACGCTAACAAAGTGCCAGGAGAAGCTACTATAGCGGCCATAGTAACACAACAGGAAGCTAACAACATACCAATCAAAGAAGCTAGCAGCTTTAGCAACATGACTGGCATTTCAGACGCTAACAAAGTGCCAAGAGAAGCTACTGTAGCGGCGTTAGTAACACAACAATAAGCTAATAACATACCAATAGAAGAAGCTAGCAGCTTTAGCAACATGACTGGCCTTTCGGACGCTAACAACGTGCCAAGAGAAGCTACTGTAGCGGCGTTAGTAACACAACAATAAGCTAATAACATACCAATAGAAGAAGCTAGCAGCTTTAGCAACATGACTGGCCTTTCGGACGCTAACAACATGCCAAGAGAAGCTACGTTAGCGGCTTAAGTAACACAATAGGAAGCTAACAACATACCAATCAAAGAAGCTAGCAGCTTCAGCAACATGACTGGCATTTCAGACGCTAACAACGTGCCAAGAGAAGCTACTGTAGCGGCTATAGTAACACAACAGGAAGCTAACAACATACCAATCAAAGAAGCTAGCAGCTTTAGCAACATGACTGGCATTTCAGACGCTAACAAAGTGCCAAGAGAAGCTACTGTAGCGGCATTAGTAACACAACAATAAGCTAATAACATACCAATAGAAGAAGCTAGCAGCTTTAGCAACATGACTGGCATTTCAGACGCTAACAAAGTGCCAAGAGAAGCTACTTTAGCGGCTTTAGTAACACAACAGGAAGCTTACAACATACCAATCAAAGAAGCTAGCAGATTTAGCAACATGACTGGCATTTCAGATGCTAACAACGTGCCAAGAGAAGCTACTGTAACGGCTTTAGTAACACAACAGGAAGCTTACAACATACCAATAGAAGAAGCTAGCAGCTTTAGCAACATGACTGGCATTTCAGACGCTAACAAAGTGCCAAGAGAAGCTACTGTAGCGGCGTTAGTAACACAACAATAAGCTGATAACATACCAATAGAAGAAGCTAGCAGATTTAGCAACATGACTGGCATTTCAGACGCTAACAACGTGCCAAGAGAAGTTACTTTTGACAGAGTTCAATTTGGCTCAATGAAGTATTGGGCTGCACACTTAGTTACAGTTCCAACCTAGGCTATAAGGCACAGCCCACATGCTCCTCTATTTATTTGGTAGGTCCCTGGTTACATCACTGAGGCTGCTTCTGAAGGAAGGGGGGTCATTTCAGCAGCCCCAGTTGGACACAATATATGATTATTCATGAAATGGAAATGTGCTGACACTCGTGATATATCGCCCTGTCTCTGCTTTGTCTGCGTCACGGCACTCGATGTCCGTCCTTGGCAGTCAGCAGGGGGGTCTGGACACAAACACTGACACGAGACGACTCGCAATCTTGGATTGCAAGTTGTCCTTTCGCACAGATAGAAAAGTACAAGTTCAGCACGATTGATAATAACTATAGCAACGGCCTTTCAGCATAAGAGTTGTGTGATAACTTATACATCATTATTCTAACAGTCGTGTCTTCACATGGTCTCAGCCAGAGAAGGTGAGGAGGTCGCCCTCCTCCGACAACTTTGTTTGCAGCACCTTACACATTTATTCACATAAAACTCCAGACGCGCTACGCCGCGTGAAAGGAAAGTTATGCACTTCATTAAAAAGACGGGGCCGCTTTCAAGGGAGGCCATTTCAGGTCTGAAGGCGGAATGCATTATTTACACGCGCCGGAATAACATTGTGCATTTTTGACCACCTCCTTTCTAAAGTACACTTAATTTAAAGTTCATGCTTCTTGTTCATCCCCTAACTGCACACTCACCTTGCTTTTAACACCGCCTCACAACATCAAATAAGTGATGAAATGTGTCTAAAGCAGGGGTCACCAACCTTTTTGAAACCAAGAGCTACTTCTTGGGTATTGATTAATGCGAAGGGCTACCAGTTTGATACACACTTCAATAAATTGCCAGAAATAGCCAATTTGCTCCATTTACCTTTAACTCTATGTTATTATTAATAATTAATGATATTTACACTTAATTGAACGGTTTAAAAGAAAAGAAAACACGAAAAAAATGACAATTAAATTTTGAAACATAGTTTATCTTCAATTTCGACTCTATAAAATTCAAAATTCAACCGAAAAAAAGAAGAGAAAAACTAGCTAATTCGAATCTTTTTGAAAAAATTAAAAAAATAATTTATGGAACATCATTAGTAATTTTTCCTGATTAAGATTCATTTTAGAATTTTGATGACATGTTTTAAATAGGTTAAAATCCAATCTGCACTTTGTTAGAATATACAACAAATTGGACCAAGCTATATTTCTAACAAAGACAAATAATTATTTCTTCTAGATTTTCCAGAACAAAAATTTTAAAAGAAATTCAAAAGACTTTGAAATAAGATTTAAATTTGATTCTACAGATTTTCTAGATTTGACATAATATTTTTTTTAAATTTTAATCATAATAAATTTGAAGAAATATTTCACAAATATTCTTCGTCGAAAAAACAGAAGCTAAATTATTTATTATTCTTTACAATAAAAAAATAAATTTACTTGAACATTGATTTAAATTTTCAGGAAAGAAGAGGAAGGAGTTCAAAAGGTAAAAAGGTATATGTGTTTAAAAAATCCCAAAATAATTTTTAAGGTTGTATTTTTTCTCTAAAATTGTCTTTCTGAAAGCTATAAGAAGCAAAGTAAAAAAAAATAATGCATTTATTTAAACAAGTGAAGACCAAGTCTTTAAAATATTTTCTTGGATTTTCAAATTCTATTTGAGTTTTGTCTCTCTTAGAATTAAAAATGTCGGGCAAAGCGAGACCAGCTTGCTAGTAAAAAAATACAATTTAAAAAATAGAGGCAGCTCACTGGTAAGTGCTGCTATTTGAGCTATTTTTAGAACAGGCCAGCGGGCTACTCATCTGGTCCTTACGGGCTACCTGGTGCCCGCGGGCACCGCGTTGGTGACCCCTGCTCTACACATTTTAGTTTAGAGATAAGGAAAGATTGGCCTGGCCCACTAGGATCCCTCTTTATGTTTGTGAACTTTATAGTCTATACATTTAGAGTGATGTGATAGTCAAACACTCTAGAAGTCTAGGATGAAAGAGTATATAAGAGAATTGACAGCAACGTTCCCTCTAAAGTGCGCGCCTGTGCAATTGCGCACTGCTCGAGCGTCCTCTGCGCACGGCAAATCTATGCCACGCACAAAATCAAATAAAAAAATAAGCGCATAACAATTTTCAACACGACACGGACACGACAGAGGAAACAGTTTTTGTCATCATTGTTCAAATATTGCAACGTCTGTCGAGACGCTTTGAGGACATGAATTCCATCCATCACTTTACTGAGCAAAACTCTTTATTGTCGGCCAAAAACACATCACCAAAACATTAGTAAAAAAAATTATATCTAGCAAAAGTGGTCATTTTCTGCAGCACAAACCAGACCAAAAGCAACTTTGTTATATCAACAGCAGCCGCTCGCTCTTTCTCACTTGCGCCAACACATGCACATGTGGCACTTAGCCAGTGATGCGTTTACAGCCACACAAAAAGTCGGACAACTCCAACACCACTCATAAAGTGTCATTCCAGGTCCTTACACTATGATTTACCAATCACATGTGTGCTTATTCTAGTGTCATTTATTAGGAATCTTCATTTATAAATATTAATCATGAAATGCTATAAGTATATTAAATAAATACTCATAAAAATATATTTTTTACAAACAGGAAGTTGCAGGAATGTACACATGATCCCCTGCTTACATCTCATTGTGCAACATGTGAATGTTTTAATGGGAACTAAATGCAATGTCTGAAAGGGGTACAAATTATTTCCAAAGCAGGACCTCCACCCAGACAAACAATACAAGTACACACTTCACGAAAAACAATATTTGTTGTTATTGTCATTGTAAGTGGGCCTAAACACTTATGTTAGAAAAGGAAATGACTGCTGTCATTTGATTATAATAATGGGTGAGGGCCGACATCCGGGCAACTGAGCTACTTACGGGTTCTTCGAGCCATAGCAACCAGACTGGCGTTGAAAACTAACCGTTGCCATTACTCTTTAACCTGTCGACCTACGCTGGTTAAACCCGTCATTCTGCCTCCAAAATGCCGAAAAACTGTGTTGTTTTTGGTTGTGCTAACCACAACCGGAAACGGGGAAAACAAAGGTTGTATTTTGTTCTGCCAAAGCGCGATAAAAGCCCACAGAGACGAGACAAATGGCTCGCAGCTTTACACCGGGAAAACGAGGACGGTTCTCACTGGAGTCCCCCAAAGTCCCGGGTCGTGTGTTCGGATCACTTCGTTTCTGGTAAATATAAGGAACAAAAATCCACCTTCTTAACCATAACTTGGCTATACCGTCCGTGCTAATGTTGTACTTGTTGAATTTGTACCTTATAACGTTCGACAGCTGAAGTTGTTGTTGTACAAAAATAACATGTGGTTTATACTATATAGTCTATAGCCTAGCTAGCTATTTTCGAAAACCGGACAACGAGAGGATACCAAAGGCAGCGTTAAGATGGACACCACCGGGAAAACGTAAGCCAGGGCGGCCAAAGAACACCTGGCGAAGAACAGTTGTACTTAAACAATACATGTAGCCCTCAAATCTCTCAATATTTTATACACTAACACTTGATCTTGTTGTTGATAACTTCCGCGTCTCTTTCTTAGTAGAGCGCAGGCTAAGCTAACTAGCAAGCTAAGCTAAGCCTGAGAAGCTTTAAAATTCACTGAGACGAGTCTGACGCAAATAATACATTTTCGTTTTTTTCACACGTACTGCGAATAAGTAAAAATGCGTAAATGAAGGATTTAACGCCGACTTCCAAGCCACGACGCTCGTTAAATGCTTTTTCTGTCAATGCTGTGTTCGCTGTGAGCTGGTTTGTTTTCAACGAATTCCCGGTTGCTAGGGGATTGGTAGGCGGAAGTGACGTAGGTCCGCCCTCACCCATGCTCACGGACTTTTTGCATTTGCTCACACATGAACACTTAGAGGGAACATTGATTGACAGAGTGTGTGTACCTTCAGTGCTGAATGATGAACAGAGGCAGAGTTAATCCTTAAGTGGTGGAGGGAAAGTGGCATCGGAGTCTCCGTCTCTCTTTACTAGCTACGTGGAAGCATGTTGCTTATGTAGCTTGTTGCAGCACTCAGCCGATTTGAATGGGTGAGGGCGGACCTACGTCACTTCCGCCTACCAATCCCCTAGCAACCGGGAATTCGTTGAAAACAAACCAGCTCACAGCGAACACAGCATTGACAGAAAAAGCATTTAACGAGCGTCGTGGCTTGGAAGTCGGCGTTAAATCCTTCATTTACGCATTTTTACTTATTCGCATATCGTGTGAAAAAAACGAAAATGTATTATTTGCGTCAGACTCGTCTCAGTGAACTTTAAAGCTTCTCAGGCTTAGCTTAGCTTGCTAGCTAGCTTAGCCTGCGCGCTACTAAGAAAGAGACGCGGAAGTTATCAACAACAAGATCAAGTGTTAGTGTATAAAATATTGAGAGATTTGAGGGCTACATGTATTGTTTAAGTACAACTGTTCTTCGCCAGGTGTTCTTTGGCCGCCCTGGCTTACGTTTTCCCGGTGGTGTCCATCTTAACGCTGCCTTTGGTATCCTCTCGTTGTCCGGTTTTCGAAAATAGCTAGCTAGGCTATAGACCAGGGGTCACCAACGCGGTGCCCGCGGGCACCAGGTAGCCCGTAAGGACCAGATGAGTAGCCCGCTGGCCTGTTCTAAAAATAGCTCAAATAGCAGCACTTACCAGTGAGCTGCCTCTATTTTTAAAATTGTATTTATTTACTAGCAAGCTGGTCTCGCTTTGCCCGACATTTTTACTTCTAAGAGAGACAAAACTCAAATAGAATTTGAAAATCCAAGAAAATATTTTAAAGACTTGGTTTAAGTCATTATTTTTTTTACTTTGCTTCTTATAACTTTCAGAAAGACAATTTTAGAGAAAAAATACAACCTTAAAAATGATTTTAGGATTTTTAAACACATATACCTTTTTACCTTTTAAATTCCTTCCTCTTCTTTCCTGACAATTTAAATCAATGTTCAGGTAAATGTATTGTTTTTATTGTAAAGAATAATAAATACATTTTGATTTAATTCTTCATTTTAGCTTCTGTTTTTTCAACGAAGAATATTTGTGAAATATTTCTTCAAACTTATTATGATTAAAATTCAAAAAAAAAATTCTGGCAAATCTAGAAAATCTGTAGAATCACATTTAAATCTTATTTCAAAGTCTTTTGAATTTCTTTTAACATTTTTGTTCTGGAAAATCTAAATGAAATAATGATTTGTCTTTGTTAGAAATATAGCTTGGTCCAATTTGTTATATATTCTAAAAAAAAAAAAGTGTAGAATGGATTTTAACCTTTTTAAAACATGTCATCAAAATTCTAAAAGTAATCATAATCAGGAAAAATTACTAATGATGTTCCATAATTATTTTTTTTTATTTAAAAAAAAAAAAGATTCGAATTAGCTAGTTTTTCTCTTCTTTTTTTCGGTTGAATTTTGAATTTTAAAGAGTCGAAATTGAAGATAAACTATGTTTCAAAATTAATTGTCATTTTTTTTCGTGTTTTCTCCTCTTTTAAACCGTTCAATTAAGTGTAAATATCATTAATTATTAATAAAAACATAGAGTTAAAGGTAAATGGAGCAAATTGGCTATTTCTGGCAATTTATTTAAGTGTGTATCAAACTGGTAGCCCTTCGCATTAATCACTACCCAAGAAGTAGCTCTTGCTTTCAAAAAGGTTGGTGACCCCTGCTATAGACTATATAGTATATACCGCATGTTATTTTTGTACAACAACAACTTCAGCTGTCGAACGTTATAAGGTACAAATTCAACAAGTACAACATTAGCACGGACGGTATAGCCAAGTTGTGGTTAAGAAGGTGGATTTTTGTTCCTTATATTTACCAGAAACGAAGTGATCCGAACACACGACCCGGGACTTTGGGGGACTCCCTTGAGAACCGTCCTCGTTTTCCCGGTGTAAAGCTGCGAGCCATTTGTCTCGTCTCTGTGGGCTTTTATCGCGCTTTGGCAGAACAAAATACAACCTTTGTTTTCCCCGTTTCCGGTTGTGGTTAGCACAACCAAAAACAACACAGTTTTTCGGCATTTTGGAGGCAGAATGACGGGTTTAACCAGCGTAGGTCGACAGGTTAAAGGGTAATGGCAACGGTTTGTTTTCAACGCCAGTCTGGTTGCTCTGGCTCGAAGAACCCGTATGTAGCTCAGTTGCCCGGATGTCGGCCCTCACCCATTGTAGTGAAAATATCTCCAACAAACTCGACCGCAGCTCCGCCATGATCAGACACGCCGCCCTCCTCTCTCTCTCCCCCCACACTCCGGTTTGTGACACAAGAAGAATCAGAACCACGACACTAACACACTTTATACTACATTAAAAGTAATGTAAAATAACGCAGTAACGCATCATGTAGTAACGGTAACTGAGTTACTGAAAAATAAAAAATAACGCTTTGGATTACTAGTTACCGCCGAAACTAACGGCGTTACAGTAACGCGTTACTTTGTAAGAGAGACAAAACTCAAATAGAATTTGAAAATCCAAGAAAAATATTTTAAAGACTTGGTTTAAGTCATTTTTTTTTTCACTTTGCTTCTTATAACTTTCAGAAAGACAATTTTAGAGAAAAAATACAACCTTAAAAAGGATTTTAGGATTTTTAAACACATATACCTTTTTACCTTTTAAATTCCTTCCTCTTCTTTCCTGACCATTTAAATCAATGTTCAGGTAAATGTATTGTTTTTATTGTAAAGAATAATAAATACATTTTAATTTAATTCTTCATTTTAGCTTCTGTTTTTTCAACGAAGTTACTTTGTAACGCGTTAGTCCCAACACTGATTAAAATAGAATATCAACTAATTATACCAATTAATCATGCTTTGTAAGATTATTATTAGAGGTTGTTACAGTAAAATGAGTTGTTGTTTATTATAGTGTAAAAAAGGTTTGTCCGCACAAAGTTAAATACATTTTTTAAAAGTTAATTGTGGAGTTAATATACAACTTTTAATAGTTAAAAGTTTAATACAAAATACAAACCCCAAAAGCCGTGAAGTTGTCAGGTTGTGTAAATGCTAAATAAAAAGAGAATACAACAAATCCTTTTCAACTTATTTTCAATTGAATAGACTGCAAAGACAAGATATTTCATGTTCACACTGAGAAACTTTGGTATTTTTGTGCAAACAATCATGAACTTAGAATTTAATGGCAGCAACACATAGCAAAACAAGTAGTCAGTGTGTTACATGGCCTTTCCTTTTAACAACACTCAGTAAAGGTTTGGGAACTGAGGAGACACATTTTTGAAGTGGAATTCTTTCCCATTCTTGCTTGATGTACAGCTTAAGTTGTTCAACAGTCTCCCTTCTCATATTTTAGCCTTCAATGTCTGGACTACAGGCAGGCCAGTCTAGTACCCACACTCTTTTACTATGAAGCCCAGGGCTTGGCATCGTCTTGCTGAAATAAGCAGGGGCATCCATGATAACAACATATGTTGCTCCAAATGCTTTATGTACCTTTCAGCATTAATGGCGCCTTCACAGATGTGTAAGTTACCCATGTCTTGGCCACTAATACACCCCCATACCATCACACATGCTGCCTTTGACACTTCCACCCTAGAACAGTCCGGATGGTTCTTTTCCTCTTTGGTCCGAAGGACACGACGTCCATAGTTTCCAAAAACAATTTGAATAGTGGACTCGTCGGATAACAGAATGCTTTTCCACTTTGCATCAGTCCATCTTAGATTAAAAAAAAAAACGCCCAGTAAAGCGTTTCTGGGTGTTGTTGATAAATGGCTTTGGCTTTGCATAGTAGAGTTTTAACTTGCACTTACACATGTAGCGACCGACTGTAGTTACTGACAGTGGTTTTCTGAAGTGTTCCTGAGCCCATGTGGTGATATCCTTTACACACTGATGTGGCTTTTTGATGCAGTACAGCCTGAGGGATCCAAGGTGTGCAATATCATGGCTTACCTGCAGTGATTTCTCCACGTTCTCTGAACCTTTTGATGATGTTACGGAGCGTAGATGGTGAAATCCCTAAATTCCTTGTTGAGAAATGTTGTTCTTCAACAATTTGCTCAGGCATTTGTCGACAAAGTGGTGACCCTCGCCCCCGTCCTTGTTTGTGAACGACTGGAAGCTGCTTTTATACCCAATCATGGCACCCACCTGTTCCCAATTAGCCTGTTCACCTGTGGGATGTTCCATATAAGTCTGTCACGAGCATTGCGCAGCTTTCTCACTCTTTTTTGCCACTTGTGCCAGCTTTTTTGGAAACATGTCGCAGGCATCAAATTCCAAATGAGCTAATATTTGCAAAAAATAACAAACGTTTACCAGTGTGAACGTTAAATATCTTGTCTTTGCAGTCTATTCAATTGAATATAAGTTGAAAAGGATTTGTTGTATTCTCTTTTTATTTAGCATTTACACAACCTGACAACTTCACTGCTTGTGGGGTTTGTAAAACATAATAAATAAACAAATAAGTGTAATTCATATTAATTTTATTGTATATTTTTCATACTGCTTTTGGTGTGGCAGTATGTTTTATATATTTATATGTAAATACCAAATCAATACATTAGCTTATTTATATGGCGTAAATGTTACAATATTTATTTTTAAAGGACTGTGTCGTTAAAATATCAAATAAAATGTCAGTCAGTGTCCCGTCAGTTAATGATCTCCATCCATTCCAATCTATCAGCTCGCCAATTGAAGTCCATCAAAGATTCGCAACCTTAATTTCCCCGAGGTGGAAAGTGTGTTAAATTCATGCTTCCCTGAAGGGAATCCCCTCAGATATGCAAATGTGCCCTCGGCTAAAGTGCACTTTTCATGTGTGTTGTCTTTAAATCTGTTTCTTTCACACGTGTTATGTAATATTCATCATAACTGTGCAAATTAACACTAGTGTACAACCAGGAAACACATTTCAGCTACTTTATGTGTACAAAGGCAAGGAAAAGTGCATGATTTGTTATAAACACTTCAAGATAATGATATAACATATACATATTTTTAATAATACTGCTTTAGCAACATGGCTGGCATTTCAGACGCTAACAACGTGCCAAGAAAAGCTACTGTAGCGGCTTTAGTAACACAACAGGAAGCTGACAACATACCAATAGAAGAAGCTAGCAGCTTTAGCAACATGACTGGCATTTCAGACGCTAACAACATGCCAAGAAAAGCTACTGTAGCGGCTTTAGTAACACAACAATAAGCTAATAACATACCAATAGAAGAAGCTAGCAGCTTTAGCAACACGACTGGCATTTCAGACGCTAACAACATGCCAAGAGAAGCTACTGTAGCGACGTTAGTAACACAACAATAAGCTAACAACATACCAATCAAAGAAGCTAGCAGCTTTAGCAACATGACTGGCATTTCAGACGCTAACAACGTGCCAAGAAAAGCTACTGTAGCGGCTTTAGTAACACAACAGGAAGCTGACAACATACCAATAGAAGAAGCTAGCAGCTTTAGCAACATGACTGGCATTCCAGACGCTAACAACATGCCAAGAGAAGCTACTGTAGCGGCGTTAGTAACACAACAATAAGCTAACAACATACCAATCAAAGAAGCTAGCAGCTTTAGCAACATGACTGGCATTTCAGACGCTAACAACATGCCAAGTAGAAGCTACTTTAGCAGCTTTAGTAACAGAGCTTGGAAGCTAACAACATACCAATACAAGAAGCTAGCAGCTTTAGCAACATGACTGGCATTTCAGACGCTAACAACGTGCCAAGAAAAGCTACTGTAGCGGCTTTAGTAACACAACAGGAAGCTGACAACATACCAATAGAAGAAGCTAGCAGCTTTAGCAACATGACTGGCATTCCAGACGCTAACAACATGCCAAGAGAAGCTACTGTAGCGGCGTTAGTAACACAACAATAAGCTAACAACATACCAATCAAAGAAGCTAGCAGCTTTAGCAACATGACTGGCATTTCAGACGCTAACAACATGCCAAGTAGAAGCTACTTTAGCAGCTTTAGTAACAGAGCTTGGAAGCTAACAACATACCAATACAAGAAGCTAGCAGCTTTAGCAACATGACTGGCATTTCAGACGCTAACAACGTGCCAAGAGAAGCTACTGTAGCGGCTTTAGTAACACAACAATAAGCTAATAACATACCAATAGAAGAAGCTAGCAGCTTTAGCAACACGACTGGCATTTCAGACGCTAACAACATGCCAAGTACAAGCTTGCAACTTTAGCAACACAACAGGAATCTTACAACATACTAACAGAAGCTAGCAACTTTAGCAACTAAACAGGAAGCCAACAACATGCCAAGGGAAGATAACAGCTTTGGCAACTAAACAGGAAGCTAACAACATACCAATAGAAGCTAACAGCTTTAGCAACATGACTGGCATTTCAGACGCTAACAACATGCGAAGTAGAAGCTACTTTAGCGGCTTTAGTAACACACCCTGGAAGCTAACAACATACCAATAGAAGAAGCTAGCAGCTTTAGCAACATGACTGGCATTTCAGACGCTAACAACATGCCAAGTAGAAGCTACTTTAGCGGCTTTAGCAACACAGCCTGGAAGCTAACAACATACCAATACAAGAAGCTAGCAGCTTTAGCAACATGACTGGCATTCCAGACGCTAACAACGTGCCAAGAGAAGCTACTGTAGCGGCGTTAGTAACACAACAATAAGCTAACAACATACCAATCAAAGAAGCTAGCAGCTTTAGCAACATGACTGGCATTTCAGACGCTAACAACATGCCAAGAAAAGCTACTGTGGCGGCTTTAGTAACACAACAATAAGCTAATAACATACCAATAGAAGAAGCTAGCAGCTTTAGCAACACGACTGGCATTTCAGACGCTAACAACATGCCAAGTATAAGCTTGCAACTTTAGCAACACAACAGGAATCTTACAACATACTAACAGAAGCTAGCAACTTTAGCAACTAAACAGGAAGCCAACAACATGCCAAGGGAAGATAACAGCTTTGGCAACTAAACAGGAAGCTAGCAACATACCAATAGAAGCTAACAGCTTTAGCAACATGACTGGCATTTCAGACGCTAACAACATGCGAAGTAGAAGCTACTTTAGCGGCTTTAGTAACACAGCCTGGAAGCTAACAACATACCAATAGAAGAAGCTAGCAGCTTTAGCAACATGACTGGCATTTCAGACGCTAACAACATGCCAAGTAGAAGCTACTTTAGCGGCTTTAGTAACACAGCCTGGAAGCTAACAACATACCAATACAAGAAGCTAGCAGCTTTAGCAACATGACTGGCATTCCAGACGCTAACAACGTGCCAAGAGAAGCTACTGTAGCGGCGTTAGTAACACAACAATAAGCTAACAACATACCAATCAAAGAAGCTAGCAGCTTTAGCAACATGACTGGCATTTCAGACGCTAACAACATGCCAAGAAAAGCTACTGTGGCGGCTTTAGTAACACAACAATAAGCTAATAACATACCAATAGAAGAAGCTAGCAGCTTTAGCAACACGACTGGCATTTCAGACGCTAACAACATGCCAAGTATAAGCTTGCAACTTTAGCAACACAACAGGAATCTTACAACATACTAACAGAAGCTAGCAACTTTAGCAACTAAACAGGAAGCCAACAACATGCCAAGGGAAGATAACAGCTTTGGCAACTAAACAGGAAGCTAGCAACATACCAATAGAAGCTAACAGCTTTAGCAACATGACTGGCATTTCAGACGCTAACAACATGCGAAGTAGAAGCTACTTTAGCGGCTTTAGTAACACAGCCTGGAAGCTAACAACATACCAATAGAAGAAGCTAGCAGCTTTAGCAACATGACTGGCATTTCAGACGCTAACAACATGCCAAGTAGAAGCTACTTTAGCGGCTTTAGTAACACAGCCTGGAAGCTAACAACATACCAATACAAGAAGCTAGCAGCTTTAGCAACATGACTGGCATTCCAGACGCTAACAACGTGCCAAGAGAAGCTACTGTAGCGGCGTTAGTAACACAACAATAAGCTAACAACATACCAATCAAAGAAGCTAGCAGCTTTAGCAACATGACTGGCATTTCAGACGCTAACAACATGCCAAGAAAAGCTACTGTAGCGGCTTTAGTAACACAACAATAAGCTAATAACATACCAATAGAAGAAGCTAGCAGCTTTAGCAACACGACTGGCATTTCAGACGCTAACAACATGCCAAGTATAGGCTTGCAACTTTAGCAACACAACAGGAATCTTACATCATACTAACAGAAGCTAGCAACTTTAGCAACTGAACAGGAAGCCAACAACATGCCAAGGGAAGATAACAGCTTTGGCAACTAAACAGGAAGCTAACAACATACCAATAGAAGCTAACAGCTTTAGCAACATGACTGGCATTTCAGACGCTAACAACATGCCAAGTAGAAGCTACTTTAGCGGCTTTAATAACACAGCCTGGACGCTAATAACATGCCAATAGAAGAAGCTATTAGCTTTAGCAACATGACTGGCATTTCAGACGCTAACAACATGCCAAGTAGAAGCTACTTTAGCAGCTTTAGTAACAGAGCTTGGAAGCTAACAACATACCAATACAAGAAGCTAGCAGCTTTAGCAACATGACTGGCATTTCAGACGCTAACAACATGCCAAGTAGAAGCTACTTTAGCGGCTTCAGTATCACAGCTTGGAAGCTAACAACATACCAATAGAAAAAGCTAGCAGCTTTAGCAACATGACTGGCATTTCAGACGCTAACAACATGCCAAGTATAAGCTTGCAACTTTAGCAACACAACAGGAATCTTACATCATACTAACAGAAGCTAGCAACTTTAGCAACTGAACAGGAAGCCAACAACATGGCAAGGGAAGCTAACAGCTTTGGCAACTAAACAGGAAGCTAGCAACATACCAATAGAAGCTAACAGCTTTAGCAACATGACTGGCATTTCAGACGCTAACAACATACTGATAGAAGCTAGTAGCTTTAGCAACACAAGAAGCTAGCAACATACCAATAGAACCTAGCAGCTTTAGCAACACAACAGGAAGCTAGCAGCTTTAGCAACACAATCGGAAGCTAACAACATGCCAATAGAAGAAGCTAGCAGCTTTAGCAACATGCTTGGCATTTCAGACGCTAACAACATACCAATAGAAGCTAGCAGCTTTAGCAACACAACAGGAAGCTAGCAGTTTTAGCAACACAATCGGAAGCTAACAACATGCCAATAGAAGAAGCTAGCAGCTTTAGCAACATGACTGGCATTTCAGACGCTAACAACATGCCAAGTATAAGCTGGCAACTTTAGCAACACAACAGGAATCTTACAACATACTAATAGAAGCTAGCAACTTTAGCAACTGAACAGGAAGCCAACAACATGCCAAGGGAAGCTAACAGCTTTAGCTACACAATCAGAAGCTAACAACATGCCAATAGAAGAAGCTAGCAGCTTTAGCAACATGACTGGCATTTCAGACGCTAACAACATACTGATAGAAGCTAGTAGCTTTAGCAACACAAGAAGCTAGCAACACACCAATAGAACCTAGCAGCTTTAGCAACACAACAGGAAGCTAGCAGCGTTAGCAACACAATCGGAAGCTAACAACATGCCAATAGAAGAAGCTAGCAGCTTTAGCAACATGCCTGGCATTTCAGACGCTAACAACATACCAATAGAAGCTAGCAGCTTTAGCAACACAATCGGAAGCTAACAACATGCCAATAGAAGAAGCTAGCAGCTTTAGCAACATGCCTGGCATTTCAGACCCTAACAACATACCAATAGAAGCTAGCAGCTTTAGCAACACAATCGGAAGCTAACAACATGCCAATAGAAGAAGCTAGCAGCTTTAGCAACATGATTGGCATTTCAGACGCTAACAACATGCTGATAGAAGCTAGTAGCTTTAGCAACACAACAAGAAGCTAGCAACATACCAATAGAAGCTAGTAGCCTTAGCAACACAAGAAGCTAGCAACATACCAATAGCAGCTAGCAGCTTTAGCAACACAACAGGAAGCTAGCATCTAGGAATTTGTTTCAAGAGTGTATGTTATTACAACTCAACTAGGACGCTAACAGCAGCTAAAGCAGCTAGCCTGTGCTAGCACGCTGGTAAGCTAACGACCTGATAAGAGTCATGATCGGTTTTTAATGTGCTGCTCATTTAGTTTCACCTTCATTAGCGTAGATGATACCTGGCCTTGGAAAAAGGTAATTAGTTCTGCGGGTTAGTTTCACCTTTAATCTCTAACCTTCACGTAGTATTAAGATGTATGAGTCCAAACACGGTGACTAATAATATTATATATATCAAATGGTTGTGCCAAAACAAAATGGCTGTGTCCTTTTTGTAGGTCCAGTCCATAGTGGATCTAGTTCATAGTGTGAGAGTCCAGTCCATAGTGGATCTAGTTCATAGTGTGAGAGTCCAGTCCATAGTGGATCTAGTTCATAGTGTGAGAGTCCAGTCCATAGTGGATCTAGTTCATAGTGTGAGAGTCCAGTCCATAGTGGATTTAGTTCATAGTGTGAGAGTCCAGTCCATAGTGGATCTAGTTCATAGTGTGAGAGTCCAGTCCATAGTGGATCTAGTTCATAGTGTGAGAGTCCAGTCCATAGTGGATCTAGTTCATAGTGTGAGAGTCCAGTCCATAGTGGATCTAGTTCATAGTGTGAGAGTCCAGTCCATAGTGGATCTAGTTCATAGTGTGAGAGTCCAGTCCATAGTGGATCTAGTTCATAGTGTGAGAGTCCAGTCCATAGTGGATTTAGTTCATAGTGTGAGAGTCCAGTCCATAGTGGATCTAACATAATAGTGTAAGAGTCCAGTCCATAGTGGATCTAACATAATAGTGTGAGAGTCCAGTCCATAGTGGATCTAACATAATAGTGAGAGTCCAGTCCATAGTGGACCTAACATAATAGTGAGAGTCCAATCCATGGTGGATTTAACATAATAGTGTAAGAGTCCAGTCCATAGTGGATCTAACATAATAGTGTGAGAGTTCAGTCCATAGTGGATTTAGTTAACATTGTGAGAGTCCAGTCTGTGGTGGATCTAGTTAATAGTGTGAAGGTCCAGTCCATGGTGGATCTAGTTAATAGTGTGACAGTCCAGTCCATAGTGGATCTAGTTAATAGTGCGATAGTCCACTCCATAGTGGATCTAGTTAACAGTGTGAGAGTCCAGTCCATAGTGGATCTAGTTAACAGTGTGAAAGTCCAGTCCATAGTGGATCTAGTTAATAGTGTGACAGTCCAGTCCATAGTGGATCTAGTTAATAGTGCGATAGTCCAGTCCATAGAGGATCTAGTTAACAGTGTGAGAGTCCAGTCCATAGTGGATCTAGTTAACAGTGTGAGTCCAGTCCATAGTGGATCTAGTTAATAGTGTGACAGTCCTGTCCATAGTGGATCTAGTTAATAGTGCGATAGTCCAGTCCATAGAGGATCTAGTTAACAGTGTGAGAGTCCAGTCCATAGTGGATCTAGTTAATAGTGTGAGAGTCCAGTCCATAGTGGATCACGTTAACAGTGTGAGAGTCCAGTCCATGGTGGATCTAGTTAATAGTGCGATAGTCCAGTCCGTAGTGGATCTAGTTAACAGTGTGAGAGTCCAGTCCATAGTGGATCTAGTTAATAGTGTTAGAGTCCAGTCCATAGTGGATCAAGTTAACAGTGTGAGAGTCCAGTCCATAGTGGATCTAGTTAATAGTGTGAGAGTCCAGTCCATAGTGGATCAAGTTAACAGTGTGAGAGTCCAGTCCATAGTGGATCTAGTTAATAGTGCGATAGTCCAGTCCGTAGAGGATCTAGTTAACAGTGTGAGAGTCCAGTCCATAGTGGATCTAGTTAATAGTTTGAGAGTCCAGTCCATAGTGGATCAAGTTAACTGTGTGAGAGTCCAGTCCATAGTGGATCTAGTTAATAGTGTGATAGTCCAGTCTATAGTGGATCTAGTTAATAGTGTGAGAGTCCAGTCCATAGTGGGGCCAGCCGGAGATTGTCTTGGGTGGAGACAAGTCAGCAACTGATGCACAGATGAGTGGTCCACCCTGGGTACTCATCTGTGGTCACCAAATCTGTGCCCCCCCCCCCAGAGTTTGGTCCGCATTGCCGGCAGTAAGTCGGACATGTTTCCAGTGAGGGTTGGACTCCGCCAAGGCTGCCCTTTGTCACCCATTCTGTTCATAACTTTTATGGACAGAATTTCTAGACGCAGTCAAGGCGTTGAGGGGATCTGGTTTGGTGGCTGCAGGATTAGGTCTCTGCTTTTTGCAGATGATGTGGTCCTGATGGCTTCATCTTGGCCAGGATCTTCAGCTCTCGCTGGATCGGTTCGCGGTCGAGTGTGAATCGACTGGGATGAGAATCAGCACCTCCAAGTCCGAGTCCATGGTTCTTGACCGGGAAAGGGTGGAGTGCCATCTCCGGGTTGGGGAGGAGACCCTGCCCCAAGTGGAGGAGTTCAAGTACCTCGGAGTCTTGTTCACGAGTGAGGGAAGAGTGGATCGTGAGATCGACAGGCGGATCGGTGCGGCGTCTTCAGTAATGCGGACGCTGTATCGATCCGTTGTGGTGAAGAAGGAGCTGAGCCGGAAGGCAAAGCTCTCAATTTATCGGTCGATCTACGTTCCCATCCTCACCTATGGTCATGAGCTTTGGGTTATGACCGAAAGGACAAGATCACGGGTACAAGCGGCCGTAAAGGGTTTCCTCCGCCGGGTGGCGGGGCTCTCCCTTAGAGATAGGGTGAGAAGCTCCGCCATCCGGGGGGGAGCTCAAAGTAAAGCCGCTGCTCCTCCACATGGAGAGGATCCAGATGAGGTGGTTCGGGCATCTGGTCAGGATGCCACCCGAAAGCGTGTTTAGGGCATGTCCGACCGGTAGGAGGCCACGGGGAAGACCCAGGACACATTGGGAAGACTATGTCTCCAGGCTGGCCTGGGAACGCCTTGGGATCCCCCGGGAAGAGCTGGACGAAGTGGCTGGGGCGAGGGAAGTCTGGACTTAGGTATCGGATTGATACCTAAATGTGTGGTATCATCCAAAACTAATGTCAAGTATCAAAGAAGAGAAGAATAAGTGATTATTACATTTGAACATGTTAAAACAGAAAATAAGCAGATATTAACAGTACATGAGCAAGTACATGAATACTTCGTTTTTACAGTTTGTCCCTCATAATGTGTACAAAATAATAGGTGTATAAATGACACAATATGTTACTGCAGTGGTCCCCAACCACCGGGCCGCGGCCCGGTACCGGTCCGCGGACCGATTGGTACCGGGCCACACAAGAATAAAAAAAATAATAATAAAAATTAAAAAAAAATAAAAATAATAATAATAATAATGAAATCAACATAAAAAACACAATATATACATTCTATATCAGGGGTCACCAACCTTTTTGAAACCAAGAGCTACTTCTTGGGTACTGATTAATGCGAAGGGCTACCAGTTTGATACACACTTAAATAAATTGCCAGAAATAGCCAATTTGCTCAATTTACCTTTAACTCTGTTATTATTAATAATTAATTATATTTACACTTAATTGAACGTTTTAAAAGAGGAGAAAACAAGAAAAAAATGACAATTACATTTTGAAACATAGTTTATCTTCAATTTCGACTCTTTATAATTCAAAATTCAACCGAAAAAAAGAAGACAAAAACTTAAAAAAAATAATTTATGGAACATCATTAGTCATTTTTCCTGATTAAGATTAATTTTAGAATTTTGATAACATGTTTTAAATAGGTTAAAATCCAATCTGCACTTTGTTAGAATATATAACATATTGGACCAAGCTATATTTCTAACAAAGACAAATCATTATTTCTTCTAGATTTTCCAGAACAAAATTTTTAAAATAAATTCAAAAGACTTTGAAATAAGATTTAAATTTGATTCTACAGATTTTCTAGATTTGCCAGAATAATTTTTTTGAATTTTAATCATAATAAGTTTGAAGAAATATTTCACAAATATTCTTCGTCGAAAAAACAGAAGCTAAAATGAAGAATTAAATTAAAATATATTTATTATTCTTTACAATAAAAATAAAAAAAATACTTGAACATTGATTTAAATTGTCAGGAAAGAAGAGGAAGGAATTTAAAAGGTAAAAAGGTATATGTGTTTAAAAATCCTAAAATCATTTTTAAAGTTGTATTTTTTCTCTAAAATTGTCTTTCTGAAAGTTATAAGAAGCAAAGTAAAAAAAATAATGCATTTATTTAAACAAGTGAAGACAAAGTCTTTAAAATATTTTCTTGGATTTTCAAATTCTATTTGAGTTTTGTCTCTCTTAGAATTAAAAATGTCGAGCAAAGCGAGACCAGCTTGCTAGTAAATACAATTTAAAAATAGAGGCAGCTCACTGGTAAGTGCTGCTATTTGAGCTATTTTTAGAACAGGCCAGCGGGCTACTCATCTGGTCCTTACGGGCTACCTGGTGCCCGCGGGCACCGCGTTGGTGACCCCTGTTCTATATCAATATAGATCAATACAGTCTGCAAGGATACAGTCCGTAAGCACACATGATTGTATTTATTTATGTAAAAAAAATAAAAAATAAAAAATAAAAATTAATACACCCCCCCCCCCCCCCCCCCCCCCACCGGTCCGTGGGACCAATTTTCAAGCATTGACCGGTCCGCAGCAACAAAAAGGTTGGGGACCACTGTGTTACTGCATACGTCAGCAGACTAATTAGGAGTCTTTGTTTGTTTACTTACTACTAAAAGACAAGTTGTCTATTTTATTTAAGGACTAAATGACAATAATAAACATATATTTCATGTACACTAAAAATTTTAGTCAAAATAAAGCCAATAATGACATTTTTTGTGGTCCTTTTATTTAGAAAAGTATCAAAATGGAGTAAGGGGACCTCCCTAGTCTGCACACATGTTCATGTTGCAGGTTGAAAAGGTGCAACAAAGAAGTGATTTTGAGGTCATGTTTGCTGCAAACCATCCAGAATGTTCCCCACTAGAGAAAGTTGAAGTGAGGCGGCTCCAAGCCTGCCTCCCCTCCACCTGGTCCCACATACGTCTCTGCACCATCCCTTCTTGGCGTCCTCCTCCTCAAAATTGGACTTGGCCTTAGTGCCATGGCGAGCGTTAGAGAACACGCCTGGGGCTCCTGATGTGAGATCTCAGTGCTGGAATATTCCTCACATGTCCCTGCAGGCGCAACTTCTACACGCTTGCATCTTCTCCTTTTCTGCGCCGCACAAAGGACACAATCGCCCGTTTCAGCTCCGGAGTGGGTCTACTCTCTTGTTCGCTCGCTTTCATCCCGTTCGGCGAGGACGAGGGTGATTAGGCGCATTGTAAGGAGGATTGTATCCAAGCACGAGGCGCCTTTTTGTCTTTTAAGTGCCGCTTCTTTGGAATCCTAGTGCGGAAGCCACATTGTGCTCTATTGAACAAATATCACAATTGATATCAGGCTGATCCCAATTCGGTGTCGCAGTTTGTTTATCATCCCAACTAAATAGTTCAGAGGTTCTCAAACAGAAAACATTGAGGCCCATCATTAACATACAGTAGCGTAGTAGGGCTAAATATTCATTAAAAACATTAAAAGCAAAGCAGAGGGTGTTTTTGTATTAAGTACTGTATTTTTCTGACCATAGGGCGCACCGGATTATAAGGCGCACCGCCGATGAGCGGGTCTTTTCAGGTCTATTTTCATACAAAAGGCGCACCGATGATCGGGTCTATTCATGTCTGTTTTCATACAAAAGGCGCACTAGATTATAAGGCGCACCGATGAACGGGTCTATTCAGGTCTGTTTTCATACAAAAGGCGCACTAGATTATAAGGCGCACCGATGATCGGGTCTATTCAGGTCTGTTTTCATACAAAAGGCGCACTAGATTATAGGGTGCACCGATGAACGGGTCTATTCAGGTCTGTTTTCATACAAAAGGCGCACTAGATTATAAGGCGCACCGATGAACGGGTCTATTCAGGTCCGTTTTCAGACAAAAGGCGCACTGGATTATAAGGCGCACCGATGAACGGGTCTATTCAGGTCTGTTTTCATACAAAAGGAGCACTAGATTATAGGGTGCACCGATGAACGGGTCTATTCAGGTCTGTTTTCATACAAAAGGCGCACTAGATTATAAGGCGCACCGTTGAACGGGTCTATTCAGGTCCGTTTTCATGCAAAAGGCGCACTAGATTATAAGGCGCACCGATGAACTGGTCTATTCAGGTCTGTTTTCATACAAAAGGCGCACTAGATTATAGGGCGCACCGATGATCGGGTCTATTCAGGTCTGTTTTCATACAAAAGGCGCACTATATTATAAGGCGCACCGATGAACTGATCTATTCAGGTCTGTTTTCATACAAAAGGCGCACTAGATTATAAGGCGCACCGATGAACTGGTCTATTCAGGTCTGTTTTCATACAAAAGGCGCACTAGATTATAGGGCGCACCGATGATCGGGTCTATTCAGGTCTGTTTTCATACAAAAGGCGCACTAGATTATAGGGCGCACCGATGAACGGGTCTATTCAGGTCCGTTTTCATACAAAAGGCGCATTAGATTATAAGGCACACCGATGAACGGGTCTATTCAGGTCTGTTTTCATACAAAAGGCGCACTAGATTATAAGGCGCACCGATGAACGGGTCTATTCAGGTCCGTTTTCATACAAAAGGCGCACTAGATTATAAGGCGCACCGATGAACGGGTCTATTCAGGTCCGTTTTCATACAAAAGGCGCACTAGATTATAAGGCGCACCGATGAACGGGTCTATTCAGGTCCGTTTTCATACAAAAGGCGCACTAGATTATAAGGTGCACCGATGAACGGGTCTATTCAGGTCTGTTTTCATACAAAAGGCGCACTAGATTATAAGGCGCACCGTTGAACGGGTCTATTCAGGTCCGTTTTCATACAAAAGGCGCACTAGATTATAAGGCGCACCGATGAACGGGTCGTTTCAGGTCTGTTTTCATACAAAAGGCGTGGTCCCCTGACTCCTTTGTCATCTGTGGTCCTTGACTCCTTTGTCATCTGTGTCCCTGACTCCTTTGTCATCTGTGGTCCTTGACTCCTTTGTCATCTGTGGTCCCTGACTCCTTTGTCATCTGTGGTCCCTGACTCCTTTGTCATCTGTGGTCCTTGACTCCTTTGTCATCTGTGGTCCTTGACTCCTTTGTCATCTGTGGTCCTTGACTCCTTTGTCATCTGTGGTCCCTGACTCCTTGGTCATCTGTGGTCCCTGACTCCTTTGTCATCTGTGGTCCCTGACTCCTTTGTCATCTGTGGTCCCTGACTCCTTTGTCATCTGTGGTCCCTGACTCCTTTGTAATCTGTGGTCCCTGACTCCTTTGTCATCTGTGTCCCTGACTCCTTTGTCATCTGTGGGGTCCCTGACTCCTTTGTCATCCGTGGTCCTTGACTCCTTTGTCATCTGTGGTCCCTGACTCCTTTGTCATCTGTGGTCCCTGACTCCTTTGTCATCTGTGGTCCCTGACTCCTTTGTCATCTGTGGCCCCTGACTCCTTTGTCATCTGTGGTCCTGACTCCTTTGTCATCTGTGGCCCCTGACTCCTTTGTCATCTGTGGTCCCTGACTCCTCTGTCATCGGCCTTAAGCACATTACAAAAAACAACACATAGAGATCTCATTGCACCCCCTGGTGGTGAAACCTATCAAAATGATGGTGGTCCCAAAAAGGGAGGGATTTTTCCTATTGAGTGTGTGTCGCTTTTAAAAGTGCTCCCCTCTGGCCAACATATGAAATAACAAGTGTGTGTAAGGAATTGAAATGCGCCCCCTTTGGCCAAAATTAATAAAACCAATCAAATAAATATGTATATAGAGACGTACTGTAATAACCTGAAGTAAATAATAAAGATTAAAAAACAATTACAAACAAAAAATTCACCAAAAAAATGTATTAAGTAATAGCAGTCTTTTTTTCACAATGTGTTGACTTATTTCTTATTAAATTGGGAACAATTTTTTCATATTCTTTCTGTTTCTGTAATATTGCAATATTTTCTCCTAAAATCATGGAAAATTATTACTTTTTAATGCAAAATGATGACATTTCTCATATAAAATTCTGACTTGTATCACAATATTGCCAATTTTTTTGTTGTTCTTGTAAAATTGTGAATTTTTTTTTAGTAATATTGTGACTTTTGTCATCATTTTGACAAGTAAAATTCTGGTTATTATTATTTTAAGTGCTCCCCCTTCTGGCCAACATATGAAATAACAAGTGTGTGTAAGAAATTGAAATGGCCAAAATTAATAAAAACCAATCAAATAAATATGTATATAGAGACGTACTGTAATAACCTGAAGTAAATAATGAAGATTAAAAAACAATTACAAACAAAAAATTCACCAAAAAATGTAATTAAGTAAAAGCAGTCTTTTTCTCACAATGTGTCGACTTATTTCTTATTAAAATTGGGAACTATTTTTCATACTCTTTCTGTTTGTGTAATATTGCAATATTTTCTCCTAAAATTATGGAAAATTATTACTTTTTAACGCAAAATGTTGACATTTGTCATATAAAATTCTGACTTCTATCACAATATTGCCAATGTTTTTGTTGTTCTTGTAAAAAGGTGACATTTTTTAGTAAAATTATGACTTTTGTCATCTTTTTGCCAAGTAAAATTCAGATTATTATTATTTTAAGTGCTCCCCCCTTCTGGCCAACATATGAAACAACAAGTGTGTGTAAGAAATTGAAATGGCCAAAATTAATAAAACCAATCAAATAAATATGTATATAGAGACGTACTGTAATAACCTGAAGTAAATAATGAAGATTAAAAAACAATTACAAACAAAAAATTCACCAAAAAATGTAATTAAGTAAAAGCAGTCTTTTTCTCACAATGTGTCGACTTATTTCTTATTAAAATTGGGAACTATTTTTTCATACTCTTTCTGTTTGTGTAATATTGCAATATTTTCTCCTAAAATTATGGAAAATTATTACTTTTTAACGCAAAATGGCGACATTTGTCATATAAAATTCTGACTTCTATCACAATATTGCCAATGTTTTTGTTGTTCTTGTAAAATGGTGACATTTTTTAGTAAAATTATGACTTTTGTCATCTTTTTGCCAAGTAAAATTCAGATTATTATTATTTTAAGTGCTCCCCCCTTCTGGCCAACATATGAAACAACAAGTGTGTGTAAGAATTGAAATGGCCAAAATTAATAAAACCAATCAAATAAATATGTATATAGAGACGTACTATAATAACCTGAAGTAAAGAATGAAGATTGAAAAACAATTACAAACAAAACGTTCACCAAAAAAATTAATTAAGTAAAAGCAGTCTTTTTCCTCACAATGTGTCGACTTATTTCTATTAAAATTGGGAACAATTTTTTCATACTCTTTCTGTTTGTGTAATATTGCAATATTTTCTCCTAAAATCATGGAAAATTATTACTTTTTAACTAAAATCCTGACTTGTATCACAATATTGCCAATGTTTTTGTTGTTCTTGTAAAATGGTGACATTTTTTAGTAAAACGGTGACTTTTGTCATCATTTTGCCAAGTAAAATTCTGATTGTTATTCCATTATTGCCAACATTTTAAAGTTTTCTTATAAAATTGTGACTTTTGTCGAGTAAAATGACGACTCTTTTCATCAAGTGCCAAAATGTTAAGCATTTCTTGTAAAACTGCGACTGTTGAGTAGAATTCCAACTTTTATCATAATATTGCACAAACGTTCAGTTTTTCTTGTAGCATCTTGACTTGCGTTGAGTAAAATTACGACTTTTATTATAATGCTGACAAAATTCTTGTGAAATTGTGACGTTTTCCTTGTAAAAAAACTATTTTTTTCACAACATGCTTTTATATTTGCATAGTATGTTTATACTATTAACGTTCTTAATACAATTATTTTTATATCTAGAGAGGGTGGTCCTGAAGAGGGGAGGCATTTTTCTCAGGTCTCCAGAAGGTCAGAAATACAAAAATGTGTGTGTGTGTACAACACAAGCAGATGGAAACAAGAGCGTAGGCTGCTGTTCTTTAAATGCAGAAAAAGCCATAGGGACACGTTGATAGTAGTCGTGAGGACAGAACAACAACAAGCAAACGCACAAAGTGTACTTCCAATTTAGAAAACAACTGATGAGGAAGAATATTCATGAGAATGCTGATTTATCTGTTTGTCTTTAAATAGCAAACAATGAGACATTCCAACGTTGACAAAATGACTCAATACATTATGGATGTTGACAAGGGTGAAATTAAGCATTTTTTGATGAATAATCTTATAAATGTTGATGGTAATTCCACCCAAAATCCAATAAAGCGATGATTGTCTGTCTCACGCATCACGGATCAATTGTTAAACATGTCTAATAGAACTAAACCTTGACCAAAACCAATAGAAATAATCCGTTCCTGGGTCAAACTGTGGCCATCATAAAACGTTTACATTATTAACGGTCATAGATGGTACAGTAGGTGTCAAAACAATCACTTTAAAAGTAGCGTAACGTACAAACAGTCTTAATCTTATTAACGCAGAGGAACTTCATGAAACATTCCTCTTGACCATGACTGATAGTTTGTTCACTTCCTGTACATGTTTGACTTTTATGATAGGTGACATAAAAAGGTCAATAGTCTAGATCAGCGGTGTCAAACTCATTTCCGATGGGGTTTAGACTGGTAAAATCACGGCAGGATAACTTAAAAATAAAGACAACTTCAGATTGTTTTCATTGTTTAAAATAGAACAAGCACATTCTGAAAATGTACAAATCAAAATGTTGTTTTGTTTTTTTCACACTTACATGTTGCGGTTAATAGTATTCTATCTTTATGTGTCGTTATTTACACATTCTGAATAAATGATGTGAGAATGTTTTGATTGATTGATTGAGACTTTTATTAGTAGGTTGCACAGTGAAGTACATATTCCGCACAATTGACCACTAAATGGTAACACCCCCAATAAGTTTTTCAACTTGTTTAAGTCGGGGTCCACTTAAATTGATTCATGATACAGATATATACTATCAGATATATACTATCATCATAATACAGTCATCACACAAGATAATCACATTGAATTATTTACATTATTTACAATCAGGGGTGTGGAGGGGTGGGGGGGTGGGGGGGTGGGGGTTAGGATATGGACAGCAAGTAGTGGACATAGAGAGAGAGAGAGAGAGAGAGAGAGAGGATGAGAGAGAGAGAGAGAGAGAGAGAGAGAGAGAGAGAGAGAGAGATGAGAGAGAGAGAGAGAGAGAGAGAGAGAGAGAGAGAGAGAGAGAGAGAGAGAGAGATCAGAAGGCATAAGAAAAAGTATCTGCATTTGATTGTTTACATTTGATTATTAGCAATCCGGGGAGGGTGTTAGTTTAGGGTTGTAACTGCCTGGAGGTGAACTTTTATTGCGGTTTTGAAGGAGGATAGAGATGCCCTTTCTTTTATACCTGTTGGGAGCGCATTCCACATTGATGTGGCATAGAAAGAGAATGAGTTAAGACCTTTGTTAGATCGGAATCTGGGTTTAACGTGGTTAGTGGAGCTCCCCCTGGTGTTGTGGTTATGGCGGTCATTTACGTTAAGGAAGTAGTTTGACATGTACTTCGGTATCAGGGAGGTGTAGTGGATTTTATAGACTAGGCTCAGTGCAAGTTGTTTAACTCTGTCCTCCACCTTGAGCCAGCCACTTTGGAGAAGTGGGTAGGCGTGAGGTGGGATCTGGGGTGGAGGTCTAGAAGTAACCTGACTAGCTTGTTCTGGGATGTTTGGAGTTTAGATTTGAGGGTTTTGGAGGTGCTAGGGTACCAGGAGGTGCATGGCGTAATCGAAAAAGGTTGAACGAGAGTTCCCGCCAGAATCCTCAAGGTGCTTTCGTTGACCAGAGAGGAGATTCTGTAGAGAAATCTCGTTCGTTGGTTAACCTTTTTGATGACCTTGGTTGCCATTTTATCACAGGAAAGGTTAGCCTCTAGAATGGAACCTAGGTAGGTGACCTCATCTTTCCTGGTGATAACAATGTCAACCCACTTTTATAGTGAAGTCATTGACTTTCTTAAGGTTGATGTGGCACCCAAACAGGATGGATTCCGTTTTACCCAAGTGTATGGATAGCTTGTTGTCAGCGAGCCAGGTGCAAGTTTCTACCAGAGCTCAGCAGTGAGGATTTTCTCCACCTGTGACTTGTCCTTGTTGATACCAGCAGGGCAAAGTCATCCGCAACAAAAACAATTCACAGTCGCATGCCAATGACAAGTCGTTTATGTATATTAGGAACAGTAAGTCCCAATATACTGCCTTGGGGGACTCCACAGCTCACTGTTCATGAGTCAAAGTCAAATTACAGTATGTTATTTATGTAGTTTAATCATTTTCCTCGACTGATGTGCTAACACCACACTCACCTCGCACCCGGTTACAGCTCTGTTTTTAATAGTTGGCCCGAGGTTACACCTTGCCTTGGTTCATGTCTGAGACCAGGGATCTTGGCATGTAACAGGATTTAGTTTCCCTACTGAGTCCACTGTGTTGTGGTCCAGGTCACCTTGAATTGCAAAACTAAAACCTAGCAAGAAGACCACTGTGTTTCTAAAACCTGTGTTACCCTTTTGCTTCATCTTCGCAGGCGGTGGAAACCAACCTGGCGTCCAAGGACAGTCACTGGGTCTACGCCAATGAGGTGGGTCCAGACACAAAACGGCTGAGTGGATGCTTTTATTTCAGTTCTTGTCACGGGCACACATCACGCTGAGAGCTCCTTCAAAGTGGACTCCAGAGTCTAGTGCACGCTCCTTGGCTTTTCTATCATTCCTGCAATTAAGCAGCCAATTTAAAGGTGGCTCCCAGTAGACCCGCCTTCGGTTTAAGGTCTATCATTATATTTATCACGCTGAAACATCACATCTGTCCACACGTAAAGACTCCGGTCTCAACACGAATTGATCCACCTGGACCATTTCATTGTCTTCTCACCACACTTTAGTCAGATCCTATAAAAGTCATCAGTAACCCCCAACTTCTTTGAGTTATGGCATACTTTTGATGTTAAATGTTATTTTATGAATGTACTGCGCTCCTGCCCGTTGTGCCTACAGCAACTTTAGCTCAGCTTGAAGTTCTTCTCTCGCTGCGACTGACTCAATAGTGCCCCTGGTGGTTGTAGCCAAGCACTAGACTCCATTGTTTTTTTAATTCTACTATTCCAGTTGCTACGTTGCATTCTTCATTTTCACATTCCTTTACAAAGATGTTTTTCAGCAGTATAATCATTGCTAGCGTTGGTTGTAGTTGGTTTTAGTCTTTGTTTTCTGATAGTATTGACAATAAACAAATGATTGTTGTGATATTGTACGCCGGCATGACCTACTTCTTCCTAAAAATAGCCTCATTCCTGTGTCAAATGTGTCGGTTAAAGATTTGTTATTTTATGAATGTACTTTGCTCCTGCTTTCGAATAATGCCGGCCCGTTGTGCCATCAGAATAGAATAGCATAGAATAGAATGGACTTTATTGTCATTATATTTGCATATAACGAGATTAAGGACTCCAACTTAAGGTGCGGTAGTGGAACAAATATGGGCTAAAAATAAATTAAATTACAACAACAGGTACTAAAGAAAAACCTAACAATTGAAATAAACAGACTACTATCCAATAAAAATAATAAGCAATCCTGTACAATATACAAAACTCTATAGAAATACAAAATACTGTACAATATACAGAACAAGGACAAGAGTACCGGAGTAATAAATAACAATCAGTGTCGGACGTATTGCACTCGAAGGGTAATATTGCACAGTAGGGTATTAGGGTAGGATATTGTATAGGGGTGAATTATTATTATAAGTTAGAGTCAAGATGGTGACAGTTCTGGGAAAGAAGCTGTCTCTGAGTCTGTTTGTTCTGGCTCTGATGCACCTGTAGCGCCTGCCCGATGGTAGCAGGTGGAACAGGTGGAAGCCAGGGTGTGTGCTGTCCTTGGTGATGCTTTTTGCTCTGTTGAGGCAGCGGGAGTTGTGTAAATCCTTCAGGACGGGAGGGGGCAGCCGATTACTTTTTTGTGCAGACTTTATGACCCCTCTGAGTCGCCTGTTTGTCTGCTTCAGTGCAGCTGGCGTACCACACTGTTATGCAGTACGTCAGCAGGCTCTCGACGGCCGAGCGATAGAAGGTCACCATCAGCTGCCTCTCCAGTCTGCTCTTCCTCAGCAACTTTAGCTCAAGTTCTTCTCTCGCTGCGACTGACTCAATAGTGCCCCTGGTGGTTGTAGCCAAGCACTAGACTCCATTGTTTTGTAATTCTTCTATTCCAGTTGCTATGTTGCATTCTTCATTTTCAACATTCCTTTACAAAAATGTTTTTCAGCAGTACAACCATTGCTAGCGTTGGTTGTAGTTGGTTTTAGTCTTTGTTTTCTGAAGTACTGACAATAACCGTATGATTGTTGTGATATTGTACGCAGGCATGACATACTTCTTCCTGAAAATAGCCTCACTTCTGTGTTGGTTAGAGATTTGTTATTGACAAAGGCTTGTCTATTCAGCTATTACGGTCCCAGACCTCAACCCTGAGCCTTCCTGTAAGTCTCATCTGAATGATGTCCTGTCCTGAGACCATTCTCTGTGTCAACAATGACTTTCATTCTCTTGACCTTCTTCTGCACCTTCATCTTTCCCTTGTACTAGACCCCTTTTCCTGGTTCTGGTCCAAACTAAACTGCCCATGAAGCTGACATTGTATAGGTGTGAATTGTTATTATTATAAGTTAGAGTCAAGATGGTGACAGTTCTGGGAAAGAAGCTGTCTCTGAGTCTGTTTGTTCTGGCTCTGATGCACCTGTAGCGCCTGCCCGATGGTAGCAGGTGGAACAGGTGGAAGCCAGGGTGTGTGCTGTCCTTGGTGATGCTTTTTGCTCTGTTGAGGCAGCGGGAGTTGTGTAAATCCTTCAGGGACGGGAGGGGGCAGCCGATTACTTTTTTGTGCAGACTTTATGACCCTCTGAGTCGCCTGTTTGTCTGCTTCAGTGCAGCTGGCGTACCACACTGTTATGCAGTACGTCAGCAGGCTCTCGACAGCCGAGCGATAGAAGGTCACCATCAGCTGCCTCTCCAGTCTGCTCTTCCTCAGCAACTTTAGCTCAAGTTCTTCTCTCGCTGCGACTGACTCAATAGTGCCCCTGGTGGTTGTAGCCAAGCACTAGACTCCATTTTTTTGTAATTCCACTATTCCGGTTGCTATGTTGCATTCTTCATTTTCACATTCCTTTACAAAGATGTTTTTCAGCAGTACAACCATTGCTAGCGTTGGTTGTAGTTGGTTTTAGTCTTTGTTTTCTGATAGTTCTGACAATAACCGTATGATTGTTGTGATATTGTACGCTTCTTCCTGAAAATAGCCTCACTTCTTTGTTGGTTAGAGATTTGTTATTGACAAAAGGCTTGTCTATTCCGCTATTATGGTCCCAGACCTCAACCCCTGAAGCCTTCCTGTAAGTCTCATCTGAATGATGTCCTGTCTGAGGCCATTCTCGGTGTCAACAATGACCTTCATTCTCTTGACCTTCTTCTGACCTTCTATGCAACATGATACCATCTTTCCCTTGTACTAGTCCCCTTTTCCTGGTTCTGGTCCAAACTAAACTGCCCATGAAGCTGACATTGACCTTGACAGTAGAAGACACTTGATGTCATTCGGACCTCCTCGCAGGGTTTGTCACCTCGTTAACGGTAACTCAATCACAGAATCATTTGCTCTAATTCTCGACATCGTGGTGAGGAAGAATGATGGAAATTAGGTTCCCAGAAATAATTCGATTTCTGGGAACTTCCTCAACGGAATTGAAGGTCAGACAGTAAATTATACTGGAAAAAAGAAATCTTTTTTTTTTTATATACATTAAATCATCTTGTAGTTGGTTTTAGAGTGTGTCTCCGCAGTCAGATGTAAACATCATATGTGAATGGACCGACAAATGTGTGTATTACGAGTGGGAATAGACGGTTTATGTGGACGGACACAGTGTGTGTGTGAATGGACAGACATGTTTACAGGGCAGTGTGTGGACGTACAAAACACTTACAGTGTGGGTATATGAAAGGACAGACAGGTGTGTGTGAATGAACCAGCAGATGTTTACATTAAGTGAATGCACAAACAGACGCTTACAGTGTGGTTATATGAATGGACAGATGTGTGCATCACCTGTGTTTATAAATGGGCTGCCAAGGCCTATGTCAGTGTGTGAGTGGACAAACAGTTGTTTACATTGACATGCAAATGCTTATATTGTGTGCATATGAAAGGGCATATGTGTGTGCATTATCTGTGTGTGTGGATGGATCGACAGGTGTTTATATTGTGTGAATGTACGAACAGATGCTTACAGTGTGGTTATTTGAATGGACAGACAAATTTGTGCATTATACATGTTTATTAACGGGCTGACAAGGCTTTAGTCAGTGTGTGAGTGGACAAACAGGTGTTTACATTGACATACAAATGCTTATACTGTGGGCATATGAAAGGACAGACATTGGAGAGTGACTTGTAACTTAGCTACATTTAATGGAGAGTAACTTGTAGCTTAGCTACATTTAATGGAGAGTAAACTGTAGCTTAGCTACATTTAATGGAGAGTAACTTGTAGCTTAGCTACATTTAATGGAGAGTAACTTGTAGCTTAGTTACATTTAATTGAGAGTAATGTGTAACTTAGCTACATTTAATGGAGAGTAACTTGTAGCTTAGCTACATTTAATGGAGAGTAACTTGTAACGTAGCTACATTTAATGGAGAGTAACTTTTAGCTTAGCTACATTTATTGGAGAGTAACTTGTAACTTAGCTACATTTAATGGAGAGTAACTTGTAGCTTAACTACATTTAATGGAGAGTAACTTGTAGATAGTTACATTTAATGGAGAGTAACCTGTAACTTAGCTACATTTGATAGAAAGTAACCTGTAGCTTAGGCTACATTTAATGGCGAGTAACTTGTAACTTAGCTACATTTAATGGAGAGTAACTTGTAACTTAGCGACATTTAATGGAGAGTAACTTGTGCTTAGCTACATTTAATGGAGAGTAACTTGTAGCTTAGCTACATTTAATGGTGAGTAAATTGTAACTTAGCTACATTTAATGGAGAGTAACTTGTAGCTTAACTACATTTAATGGAGAGTAACTTGTAGATTAGTTACATTTAATGGAGAGTAACCTGTAACTTAGCTACATTTGATAGAAAGTAACCTGTAGCTTAGCTACATTTAATGGCGAGTAACTTGTAACTTAGCTACATTTAATGGAGAATAACTTGTAACTTAGCAACATTTAATGGCGAGTAACTTGTAACTAAGCTACATTTAATGGCGGGTAACTTGTAACTTAGCTACATTTAATGGAGAGTAAATTGTAGCTTAGTTACATTTAATGGAGAGTAATTTGTAACTTAGCTACATTTAATGGTGAGTAACTTGTAGCTTAGCTACATTTAATGGAGAGTAACTTTTAGGTTAGCTACATTTATTGGAGAGTAACTTTTAACTTAGCTACATTTAATGGCAAGTAACTTGTAGCTTAGCTATATTTAATGTCGAGTAACATGTAGTTTAGCTACATTTGATGGAGAGTAACTTTTAGGTTATCTACATTTATTGGAGAGTAACTTGTAACTTAGCTACATTTAATGGCGAGTAACTTGTAACTTAGCTACATTTAATGTCGAGTAACTTGTAGCTTAGCTACATTTAATGTAGAGTAACTTGTAGCTTAGCTACATTTAATGGAGAGTAACCTGTAACTTAGCTACATTTAATGGAGAGTAACTTTTAGGTTAGCTACATTTAATGGCGAGGAACTTGTAGCTTAGCTACATTTAATGGTGAGTAACTTGTAGCTTAGCTACATTTAATGTCGAGTAACTTGTGGTGTAGCAGCAGGGTCGGGGGTAGCGAGGCAGCCATGCCTCCCGCTGACCGGCCCGTCGTCGCACAGGCGGGCGTGCTTGTCTTGGTCTGACACTCGCCAGCAGGTCCTGATAGATTGACCGTGCGGGTAAAGAATTGTTGTGGTGTTTGTCTTCTCAAAAAGGCGGGCTGACAGCAGAGAACATGTGACGGATGAGGTGGATGTGCTCGAAGTGACGGACGCAGTCGTCGTGTGATTGATGGTCTCGAAGTAACGCCACTTCACCTCGTTCAAACCCTTATATGGGCGTTATGTGCTCGGTGAATGGACAGACATTTTGTGAAAGGACAGGTAAATGTTTGCTATATGGACTGTGTGTGTCCATGCGGTTTTTATGTGAATGTAGAGACCAGTCAGTACATTTGGTGAAATGGGTATGCAGGGCTTGAATTTAACCACGGCAGCGGCGGCAAAAGCTGCCACCGCCCTTGTGACTTGCCGTAATGCCCTAAATAAATTGACCAACATCGACAGCAAGAACACGCCGTGGCCGCCCTTGACGTTTTACTTGGTAATGGACGAGGGATGTAACAATAAACGGTAGAATGATTATTTGCGATAAAATCCCAGACGGTTAGTAACACCGTCTAATTTTTTAATTACCGAAAAACTGTTATTTAGTAATGCATTTCAGGCAACAGGAAGTCATGCGCACTAGCGGTGTTTGACGTGATAATCACGGCGGACTAACTACACGGACTTTGTTCCGGAGATTTCCCGTCGGAGTAACGGAGCCAAGCGTTTGGTTTAACCTCATTTACTCTCGTTTGAGCACACTGCTGTGTTTAGATGGAGACAGGTGTGGACAAAATTGTATATTCAATGTGAGAGGTGTCACTCCTGTTTTTTTTTGTTGGCCAAACCAACAAAACCACAAGGAGGTGTTGGAGAAGAACAAAGCATGTCAATTATCTTCATTAGCCAAACTGCTTTGTGTTTTATTTTGATATCAAGAAGTAAACACCATGTTTTTTTTTTTTTTTACATTAGTTGTGTTTTTTGAATGTCTTCAAAAACCATTCGTTAACATTGTGTATGTGAATGGATAGACAGACATCAACACGCCGTGACCGCCCTTGACGTTTTACTTGGTAATGGACGAGGGATGTAACAATAAACAGTAGAATGATAATTTCCGATAAAATTCCAGACGGTTAGTAACACCGTCTAATTTTTTAATTACCGAAAAACTGTCATTTAGTAATGCATTTCAGGCAACAGGAAGTCATGCGCACTAGCGGTGTTTGGCGTGATAATCATGGCGGACTAACTACACAGACTTTGTTCCGGAGATTTCCCCTCGGAGTAAACGGAGCCAAGCGCTTGGTTTAACCTCATTTACTCTCGTTTGAGCGCACTGCTGTGTTTAGATGGAGACAGGTGTGGACAAAATTGTATATTCAATGTGAGAGGTGTCACTCCTGTTTTTTTGTTGTTGGCCAAACCAACAAAACCACAAGGAGGTGTTGGAGAAGAACAAAGCGTGTCAATTATCTTCATTAGCCAAACTGCTTTGTGTTTTATTTTGATATCAAGAAGTAAACACCATGTTTTTTTTTTTTTTTACATTAGTTGTGTTTTTTTCATGTCTTCAAAAAACATTCGTTAACATTGTGTATGTGAATGGATAGACAGACATCAACACGCCGTGACCGCCCTTGACGTTTTACTTGGTAATGGACGATGGATGTAACAATAAACGGTAGAATGATAATTTGCGATAAAATTCCAGACGGTTAGTAACACCGTCTAATTTTTTAATTACCGAAAAACTGTCATTTAGTAATGCATTTCAGGCAACAGGAAGTCATGCGCACTAGCGGTGTTTGACGTGATAATCATGGCGGACTAACTACACGGACTTTGTTCCGGAGATTTCCCGTCGGAGTAAACGGAGCCAAGCGCTTGGTTTAACCTCATTTACTGTCCTTTGAGCGCACTGCTGTGTTTAGATGGAGACAGGTGTGGACAAAATTGTATATTCAATGTGAGAGGTGTCACTCCTGCACAAAAAAACACTTTTTTTCCTTGGAAAAAGTCAACAATCTGCACTATGATGTCATGTCAATAAGGCTTCATAGAATAATATCATATTCTTACAATACTCTTCTGTAGACAGGACAGTCTACCAACGTCCAGTCAAGACCTGGTACTAAACTTGAAGCAGAGTCCTGGTCTATCTTCTCCAGCATGTGTGGCACCAAGACTCCTCACTTAATGAGAGGACTGATGAGAAATGGCGCTCCAGGCAGCGCGAGGGCAGCCCCTTGATGGGAGGGTCCTGATTGGCCACATTCCTGCTCCAGGGAGCCCCTAATAGCCTCCCAGTAATTGCAGAAAAAGACTGTGTCAGGTTTTTGCCACTGAAGCAGATGAGATGGGATGAGATACTTTATAAGGAGAGCGGACAAACTGGCCTTGTAACTCGGGGACCTTACCTCAATCCACTTTTAAACGGTTTAGGTCTGGCAACCTGCGGCTTAGAGCCTCTTTAGCGCCGCACTGGAGGCTTTTCAGAAATGTGTGAAAACGGAAAAAGATGACGGAAATAAAATATATTTTGTTTTAATTACATGACAAAAACCTCCGTATTTGTTAGAAATCCCACTTTTTATATCAAACTTTTAGTCATTTTGATAGTAGGCTAATATAGACACTTACATCATGTGTTGCCTTCATTATAACACTTATATAAGACTTTTAAAGTCATTTTGATAGTAGGCTAATATAGCTAATATAGACACTTACATCATGTGTTGTCTTCATTATAACACCTATATAAGACTTTTAAAGTCATTTTGATAGTAGGCTAATATAGACACTTATATCATGTGTTGTCTTCATTATAACACTTATATAAGACTTTTAAAGTCATTTTGATAGTAGGCTAATATAGCTAATATAGACACTTACATCATGTGTTGCCTTCATTATAACACTTACATAACACTTTTAAAGTCATTTTGATAGTAGGCTAATATAGCTAATATAGACACTTACATCATGTTTTGTCTTCATTATAACACTTATATAAGACTTTTAAAGTCATTTTGATAGTAGGCTAATATAGACACTTACATCATGTGTTGCCTTCATTATAACACTTATATAAGACTTTTAAAGCCATTTTGATAGTAGGCTAATATAGACACTTACAACATGGGTTGTCTTCATTATAACACTTATATAAGACTTTTAAAGTCATTTTGATAGTAGGCTAATATAGCTAATATAGACACTGCATCATGTGTTGCCTTCAATATAACACTTATATAAGACTTTTAAAGTCATTTTGATAGTAGGCTAATATAGACACTTACACCATGTGTTGCCTTCATTATAACACTTACATAACACTTTTAAAGTCATTTTGATAGTAGGCTAATATAGCTAATATAGACACTTACATCATGTGTTGTCTTCATTATAACACCTATATAAGACTTTTAAAGTCATTTTGATAGTAGGCTAATATAGACACGTATATCATGTGTTGTCTTCATTATAACACTTATATAAGACTTTTAAAGTCATTTTGATAATAGGCTAATATAGCTAATATGGACACTTACATCATGTGTTGCCTTCATTATAACACTTACATAACACTTTTAAAGTCATTTTGATAGTAGGCTAATATAGCTAATATAGACACTTACATCATGTTTTGTCTTCATTATAACACTTATATAAGACTTTTAAAGTCATTTTGATAGTAGGCTAATATAGACACTTACATCATGTGTTGCCTTCATTATAACACTTATATAAGACTTTTAAAGCCATTTTGATAGTAGGCTAATATAGACACTTACAACATGGGTTGTCTTCATTATAACACTTATATAAGACTTTTAAAGCCATTTTGATAGTAGGCTAATATAGACACTTACAACATGGGTTGTCTTCATTATAACACTTATATAAGACTTTTAAAGTCATTTTGATAGTAGGCTAATATAGACACTTACATCATGTGTTGTCTTCATTATAACACTTATATAAGACTTTTAAAGTCATTTTGATAATAGGCTAATATAGCTAATATAGACACTTACATCATGTGTTGCCTTCATTATAACACTTACATAACACTTTTAAAGTCATTTTGATAGTAGGCTAATATAGCTAATATAGACACTTACATCATGTTTTGTCTTCATTATAACACTTATATAAGACTTTTAAAGTCATTTTGATAGTAGGCTAATATAGACACTTACATCATGTGTTGCCTTCATTATAACACTTATATAAGACTTTTAAAGTCATTTTGATAGTAGGCTAATATAGACACTTATATCATGTGTTGTCTTCATTATAACACTTATATAAGACTTTTAAAAGTCATTTTGATAGTAGGCTAATATAGCTAATATAGACACTTACATCATGTGTTGCCTTCATTATAACACTTACATAACACTTTTAAAGTCATTTTGATAGTAGGCTAATATAGCTAATATAGACACTTACATCATGTGTTGCCTTCATTATAACACTTACATAACACTTTTAAAGTCATTTTGATAGTAGGCTAATATAGACACTTACATCATGTGTTGCCTTCATTATAACACTTATATAAGACTTTTAAAGCCATTTTGATAGTAGGCTAATATAGACACTTACAACATGGGTTGTCTTCATTATAACACTTATATAAGACTTTTAAAGTCATTTTGATAGTAGGCTAATATAGCTAATATAGACACTTACACCATGTGTTGCCTTCATTATAACACTTACATAACACTTTTAAAGTCATTTTGATAGTAGGCTAATATAGCTAATATAGACACTTACATCATGTTTTGTCTTCATTATAACACTTATATAAGACTTTTAAAGTCATTTTGATAGTAGGCTAATATAGCTAATATAGACACTTACATCATGTGTAGCCTTCATTATAACACGTATATAAGACTTTTAAAGTCATTTTGATAGTAGGCTAATATAGACACTTACATCATGTGTTGCCTTCATTATAACACTTATATAAGACTTTTAAAGCCATTTTGATAGTAGGCTAATATAGACACTTACAACATGGGTTGTCTTCATTATAACACTTATATAAGACTTTTAAAGTCATTTTGATAGTAGGCTAATATAGCTAATATAGACACTGCATCATGTGTTGCCTTCAATATAACACTTATATAAGACTTTTAAAGTCATTTTGATAGTAGGCTAATATAGACACTTACACCATGTGTTGCCTTCATTATAACACTTACATAACACTTTTAAAGTCATTTTGATAGTAGGCTAATATAGCTAATATAGACACTTACATCATTATAACACTTATATAACGATTGCCATGTTTTGTATTGTTGTTCCATTATGGCTCTTTCGACATTTTGTGATGCCGACCCCGGTCTAGACGCTAAACTGCTGGTAAGTTGGATCCAAATAATCATGATGGAGTTTGTTTTTGTTCTAGCAAATTGCACACGTACCAAATCACAGGTGCATCCACCTGGAAGTCAGCGCGGGAGTGAAAAAACAAAGCAATAATTGAATTAGTTGCACTTCATTCTGCATTGCTGCAAGTATCCTCGCACCAATTAAACACTCTCATATTACGTGCAAAGCGCGCACCATCCAGTCCTCCTCCAGTTTTCCTCCAGTCCTCCTCCAGTCCTCCTCCAGTCCTCCTCCGCGGACGAGGCGACTCCTCCATGTCAGCCATTACGCTCGTTTGTCCCTCTTCCCCGTCGTGCCTCATTGTTCTCAAAGCGTTTACAAGCCCCTCCATAAGAAGCACCATTGCTATAACTGCCTTTTAACGGCCCGTATAAGCGCCGTTCGCGCCGCCGTTGCTGCGTCCGCAAGCTTCCTCGCTGTCCAATTAATTAAAAAAAAGGCTGCCATTACCGCTAAGTTATTTATTTATTTCTTAATGAAAGATTAATGGCGGAGGGCTGAGTGGCACAAAGACGATCGCTTAGCCTTTTTTTTCTGTCAGCCGAGCGTGATTTGATTAATGTCCGTGCTCGTCGCGCTGTCATTGACGCAAAGTCGCCGCGCCGCGTCGGCATTTTCTTCCCAAATTTCACTCCCTAAGTCATTCACGGCTGTTTAACACCGGCAAATATCTTGTTATACTCGTGTGTTTGTGTCCAGATAATACACTGGTGCCTTCCATTTTTTACCTAAGTAAAAGCGCTTTGAGTCACTAGAGAAAAGCGCTATATAAATATAATTTTTAAGCCCTTTTTAAAAGCATTCACAGTCTGTGGCACCCTCAGGTGGTCAGGGAGAGCGTTCCACAGACTGGCAGCGGCGGAGCAGAATTGATCCCAAAAAAGATAACAACTGCTAGAAAAATACATTGTGAACGTCCATGCATCTATTTTCTACCGCTTGTCCCTTTCGGGGTTACCTGAAACAAACAAAAAATAAGCGTTTTCTCACGAGTGTTAGTCAATAAATTGCGTGGAAAAGTTGCACGGGTCACGGGAAATCAACGTATTTGTTGTTAAAGGGCCAGAATAATCAGTCAGTTGGCAAATAATAATCATAATAATAATATATTTTATTTGTAAAAAGGACTTGCCATTGAGCAAAAAACCTTAAAGTGCTACAGTGTATTAAAAAATAAATACAAAGATAATAAAAATGAATAGAAATAAAAACTATAACTAGGACGCATGTATCTAAAAAAAAGTTTTTTTTTTTAAAGAAAGGTTTTTAAGCCTTTTTTTAAAAGCATTCACAGTCTGTGGCACCGGTCAGGGAGAGCGTTCCACAGACTGGGAGCGGCGGAGCAGAATTGATCCCAAAAAAGATAACAACTGCTAGAAAAATACATTGTGAACATCCATGCATCTATTTTCTACCGCTTGTCCCTTTCGGGGTTACGGGGGTGCTGGAGCCTATCCCAGCTTCATTCAGGCAGAAGCTGGGGTACACCCTGGACTAGGGTTGTCCCGATACCAATATTTTGATACTGGTAACAAAATCAATTTCGATATTTTTCTAAAGACAAAAGCGCTATATAAATATAATTCACTTCACACTTCACTACCTCTGAAACAAACAAAAAAAAGCGTTTTCTCACGAGTGTTAGTCAATAAATTGCGTGGAAAAGTTGCACGGGTCACGGGAAATCAACGTATTTGTTGTTAAAGGGCCAGAATAATCAGTCAGTTGGCAAATAATAATAATAATAACAATATGTTTTATTTGTAAAAAGGACTTGCCATTGAGCAAAAAACCTTAAAGTGCTACAGTGTATTAAAAAATAAATAAAAAGATAATAAAAATGAATAGAAATAAAAACTATAACTAGGACGCATGTATCTAAAAAAAAATTTTTTTTAAAAAGAAAGGTTTTTAAGCCTTTTTTAAAAGCATTCACAGTCTGTGGCACCCTCAGGTGGTCAGGGAGAACGTTCCACAGACTGGGAGCGGCGGAGCAGAATTGATCCCAAAAAAGATAACAACTGCTAGAAAAATACATTGTGGACGTCCATGCATCTATTTTCTACCGCTTGTCCCTTTCGGGGTTACGGGGGTGCTGGAGCCTATCCCAGCTTCATTCAGGCAGAAGCTGGGGTACACCCTGGACTAGGGTTGTCCCGATACCAATATTTTGATACTGGTAACAAAATCAATTTCGATATTTTTCTAAAGACAAAAGCGCTATATAAATATAATTCACTTCACACTTCACTACCTCTGAAACAAACAAAAAAAAGCGTTTTCTCACGAGTGTTAGTCAATAAATTGCGTGGAAAAGTTGCACGGGTCACGGGAAATCAACGTATTTGTTGTTAAAGGGCCAGAATAATCAGTCAGTTGACAAATAATAATAATAATAACAATATGTTTTATTTGTAAAAAGGACTTGCCATTGAGCAAAAAACCTTAAAGTGCTACAGTGTATTAAAAAATAAATAAAAAGATAATAAAAATGAATAGAAATAAAAACTATAACTAGGACGCATGTATCTAAAAATAAGTTTTTTTTTTTAAAAGAAAGGTTTTTAAGCCTTTTTAAAAGCATTCACAGTCTGTGGCACCCTCAGGTGGTCAGGGAGAGCGTTCCACAGACTGGGAGCAGCGGAGCAGAATTGATGCATCAAAAAGCGACATCAGTGTGTCAAGGATACCACCACATACCATACCATACCATACCAACTTTATTTATAAAGCCCTTTAAAAACAACCACAGTTGAAAAACAAAGGGCTGTACACCACAAAGAAATAAAGGCAAAGGACAGACTAAAAAATAAAATTGAATGGGCTCAGGAACACTTCAGAAAACCACTCTCAGTAACTACAGTTGGTCGCTACATCTGTAAGTGCAAGTTAAAACTCTACTATGCAAAGCCAAAGCCATTTATCAACAACACCCAGAAATGCCGCCGGCTTCGCTGGGCTAAAGCTCATCTAAGATGGACTGATGCAAAGTGGAAAAGTGTTCTGCGGTCTGACGAGTCCACATTTCAAATTGTTTTTGGAAACTGTGGACGTCGTGTCCTCCGGAACAAAGAGGAAAAGAACCATCCGGATTGTTCTAGGGTGAAAGTGTAAAAGGCAGCATGTGTGATGGTATGGGGGTGTATTAGTGGCCAAGGCATGGGTAACTTACACATCTGTGAAGGCGGCATTCATGCTGAAAGGTACATACAGCTTTTGGAGCAACATATGTTGTTATCATGGACGCCCCTGCTTATTTCAGCAAGACGATGCCAAGCCACGTGTTACAACAGCGTGGCATTATGAAGCCTAAAATACCCCCAACGGAGACCCCGTACTGGTGAACAACTTAAGCTGTACATCAAGCAAGAATGGGAAAGAATTCCACTTCAAAAATGTGTCTCCTCAGTTCCCAAACCTTTACTGAGTGTTGTTAAAAGGAAAGGCCATGTAACACACTGGTAAAAATGCCTTTTTTTGCAATGTGTTGCTGCCATTAAATTCTAAGTTCATGACTATTTGCAAAAAAAATGTGTGAACATGAAATATCTTGTCTTTGCGGTCTATTCAATTGAATATAAGTTGAAAAGGATTTGTTGTATTCTCTTTTTATTGACCATTTACACAACGTGACAACTTCACTGCTTTTGGCTTTTTGTATTTGGCCGCCCATAAAAGGCCTTTCCTGTGGTCTAATGCACTGGTGTGCACCGGAGGAGTGGGCGATGTGTTGTTTTTGGAAGATGCCCACGTAGTGATGGTGACGTGATAAGACTCGATGAAAGGAAGTAGAAAATAATTGTGATGAG
>NC_084739.1:68400958-68415958 GCF_033978785.1 Entelurus aequoreus
GGAGGTGAGCGACGCTGAGATCATGGAGCTGGCCTTCAGCTCCCTGGGCCGCATGTCTCTGATCCGCCAGGTGTTCCCCCTGTGGAAGGACACCAACGTGCGCTGCATGAGGAACAACCACCGCATCTCCTCGCTGCTCTGCGACCCCCAGGAGGGCTACCTGCAGTCTCTGGAGGTACGTCACCGCCGCACCCTCCGTCATCCACCACACGCCTGCAGAGCCATCAGTCATGGTTCAATTAGCTGGCAGACTTAGAGGGGAACCTGGTGCATGACGCAGTGACATCTCAGTGAACAAATGAGATAAATAAGAGTCAGTAGATTGCAAAAAGAGAAATAAATCATTTAATTGACTCAATATTGACATGAATAATCAGTCAGTTGGCAACTAATAATAATAATAATAATAGATTTTATTTGTAAAAAGCACTTTCCATTGAGCAAACAACCTCAAAGTGCTGCAGTGTATTAAAAAAATACATAAAAAGATAATACAAATAAATAAAAGGCTTTTTTCAAAAGAAGGGTTTTTATAAAAATGAATAAAAATAAAAACTAGAACTAGCACGCATGTATCTTAAAAAAGGCTTTTTTAAAAAGAAGGGTTTCTAAGCATTCACAGTCTGTGGCGCCCTCAGGTGGTCAGGGAGAGCCTTCCATGGACTGGCAGCGGCGGAGCAGAATTGATCCCGGAAAATATAATTATTGCTAGAAAAATACATTGTGAACATCCATTTTCTACCACTTGTCCCTCTCAAAGTTATAGGGTTGCTGGAGCCTATCTCAGCTTCATTCGGGCGGAAAGCAGGGTTCACCCTAGACTAGGGTTGTCCCGATACCAATATTTTGATGCTGGTACCAAAATCAAGTTCGATACTTTTCTAAATAAAGGGGAGCACAAAAAAATATATTTTGTGACGACAAAAAAAATATCGATGTAATCATCGTAGTATCGACTAGATACACTCTTGTACTTGGTATCATTACAGTGGATGTCAGGTGTAGATCCACCCATGTCATTTGTTTCCATTGTGACGCCGGTGAGCTATTGTATCCTCCTACGGTGTGTAGTGAAGCATGTTTAGCTATTCCCCGTCCTCCAGTGATAATACTACTTGTAAGAAACATACTTTATTTGTCGCCATGGAGGCCAGGATTAGTGATTTAGAAGTAGCCAAAACACTTTTTACAACAAAATGCGTCCGTTTTCCCTTTTCTGTGTACACACTGTGTCTGCTTGTAAGTACTCTGTGTGTGTGTGCTGCCGAACATGCTCCTCTCCTCATAAAAGCAGCAATGTCACCACGTGACGACGCGCCGTCATGCCTGTTAAAAAAAAAAGGTGGAAGAAAATGGGGAACCAATACTTTTCAAAAAGAGTATAGTATTGTTTTTGATTAATTAGTACCGCGATACTATACTAGTACCAGTTTAGCGTACAACCCGAGCTGGAAGCATGCTGGCTAAAGTACGTGGGTAGCCAACATGGCGCCTCACACCTCTCTGTGGAACACAATGGTTTGACTAACAATGTCTCATTACTATAATGACAGGAAATTATTTCAAAATTATATTTAAACGAATGCCCTTTAAAGGACCAGAGGGATTTTGTTATTACTTTGAGAGAATGAATATATAAACGTGTTAGTTTGAGAGTGTCAACTTAGTCAATTAATAAATAGCTCCGAGGAAGAAGAGCACAACTCCTGGTGAATAATTCACTGGTGGCTGAGCTTCTCTCCTCTTCTTTGGCGCCTTTGGTCCTTTGGTGGAGTGGGATCAGGATCAAGTGCAGCGACGCCACTGGGAAGTTAGGTCTGGGTCTTTGAAAGTATATTTTAGACTGGTTTTGTCAAGTCTAAGCTGGTATAAACAGCACAAAGAGCCAGTCAACATCTAAAAGGTTGGTCTTTTTCTTCTATTTCAGTCACGGTAGGCTGTCGGCTACTCGGAGCGAGCAGCTACACAACAGCTGAGCACACAATAGCACACAAGCTAGGCCTTTCAGTGTCCTAAATTGAACAGTATCTAAAACACATTTGTCAATATAAACATAAGAAGAAGAAGCTCCACTGGAAACAAACATGTCTCTGTGCATCTCTGCTTGTCCGACATTGTCACGTTATTTATTTATCCTTCTGTTCACTACTTTTGTTTTACCTCTCTTTTTGAAATTATCTTTCTGTTCACTACTTTTGTTTTACCTCTCTTTTTGAAATTATCTTTCTGTTCACTACTTTTGTTTTACCTCTCTTTTTGAAATTATCTTTCTGTTCACTACTTTTGTTTTACCTCTCTTTTTGAAATTATCTTTCTGTTCACTACTTTTTTTTTTACCTCTCTTTTTGAAAGTATCTTTCTGTTCACTACTTTTGTTTTACCTCTCTTTTTAAACTAAGCTGGTAAAAACACCACAAAGAGCCAGTTGACATCTAAAAGGTTGGTATTTTTCTTCTATTTCAGTCACGGTAGGCTGTCGGCTACTCGGAGCGAGCAGCTACACAACAGCTGAGCACACAAAAGCACACAAACTAGACCTTTCAGTGTACCTAAATTGAACAGTATCTAAAACACATTTGTCGATATAAACATGTGTCAAATATTTCGATTTCCTTGCAAGTCTCCAAGGCAGGAGGGTATTAGAGAGTATCCAGTAACAAACGTGTCTGCATCATTCTTCTTGGCCCATGGCGGACTGTCAAAATAAAATCCAACAAAAAAAATATACAGTAAAAGTGAAAAAATGTTGACACTGGTGACTAAAAACAATATATTTGTGTGTTTAAATATATATATATTTTTGCAAAATATCAACATGGCCGCTTCATGCTTTGACTTTTAAGTGTGCGGCCCTTTGGTGGAAAACCGTCAAACCCCCCCCCCCCCCCCCCCGACCTAATGAATTATTGTGACCTCAAAACAATTACCACTCCGCTTCAACCTACTTAAAGACTGCATCCTATCTAGGTGGTTAATAATGAATAGGTTAGTGCAGGGGTCAAACTATGGGGTCAAAGTACGGCCGCCAGTGTCCACAATCTGGCCCGCACAACATCCCATGTTAAACAAAAAAATAAATGTGTGTGTGTATGTATATATATAGATAGATAGATAGATAGATAGATAGATAGATAGATAGATAGATAGATAGATAGATAGATAGATAGATAGATAGATAGATAGATAGATAGATAGATAGATAGATAGATAGATAGATAGATAGATAGATATGTATATGTATATATATATGTATATATATGTATATATATATATATATACATATATATATGTGTATGTATATAGATAGATAGATCGATAGATAGATAGATAGATAGATAGATAGATAGATAGATAGATAGATAGATAGATAGATAGATAGATAGATATATAGATAGATAGATAGATAGATAGATAGATAGATAGATAGATAGATAGATAGATAGATAGATAGATAGATAGATAGATAGATAGATAGATCCATCGATCCCTAGCCAAATTATTTAAATGTATATATGTGTCAATATATATATATATATATATATATATATATATATATATATATATATATATATATATATATATATATATATATATATATATATATATATATATATATATATATATATATATATAAATATAATATATATATATATATATATATATATATATATATATATATATATATATATATATATATATATATATATATATATATATATATATATATATATATATACAGTCGCCGTGTCTAATACAAAGTACACTTCCAAGTTATATCTGTCGGTAGACTTGATATGGAAGCGCTAAAAACTACAACGTGGATGGCTGGGAGAAGGCGCTGTCAAAGTGGAGGCACGTAAATAAGAGCCGCTCTTACTGAAGGGACTGTCAGAAAGCGACTTGAAGATGGTCTGTAAAACATCATCTATGCAACATTCTGACCCAAGAACCACCATCACATCCGATTATGACCTGTATTTTCATACATCCCACTTTAAGTCGGAATAATTTGACATGCGCATATCTTAAACCGACAAAAGTGTTATGTTTGTTCTGTGGCGCCATCTTTTGGACGAGGTCGTTCACTGCAGGTGCTGAAGAAGAAGAAGCTCCGCTGCAAACAAACATGTCTCTGTGCATCTCTGCTTGTCCGACGTTGTCACATTATTTATTTATCTTTCTGTTCACTACTTTTGTTTTACCTCTTTTTGAAATTATCCTTCTTTTCACTACTTTTGTTTTACCTCTCTTTTTGAAATTACCCTTCTGTTCACTACTTTTGTTTTACCTCTCTTTTTGAAATTATCCTTCTTTCACTACTTTTGTTTTACCTCTCTTTTTGAAACTATCCTTCTGTTCACTACTTTTGTTTCACCTCTATTTTGGAAATTAACCTTCTGTTCACTACTTTTGTTTTACCTCTCTTTTTGAAACGGAGCTGTTCTGTGCGCCCCATGTTGTGATATGTCGCGCGTCTTCATGTTACGACATTCTGCGCACATGCCTGAAGCTAGCAGTTAGCACTTGGGGTAGCTGTAATGTCGTGAATAAAACAGCTCATTGAGATGACAATTGGATCCCGTCGTTTAATGTTACATCAACTCCAGGTTAGGGTTCTACAGTATACCGGTACTAGTATAGTATCACTGTACTAATGAATAAAAAACGGTACTATACTCCCTTTGTAAAGTACCAGTTCCCCATTTTTTATTTTTTATTTATTTTACGGGCATGACGGCATCGTCACGTCATGACATTGCTGGGTTTTACAAGCAGAGGAGCATGTTCGGCAGCGCACACACACAGAGTACTTACAAGCAGACACAGTTTGTAGACAGAAAAGGGAGAATGGACGCATTTTGGTGTAAAAACTAAAGATAAAAGGGAAGTTATAACACTGAAACACCCTCAGTCGGCAGTGTTTTATCTACTTCTAAATCACTAATCTCTGTCTCCATGGCGAAAAATAAAGTGAATTTCTTAATAATAATAATAATGGATTAGATTTTATATCATGCTTTTCTATTATTGGATACTCAAAGCGCTCACAGAGAAGTGGGAACCCATCATTCATTCACACCTGGTGGTGGTAAGCTACATTTGTAGCCACAGCTGCCCTGGGGTAGACTGACGGACGCGAGGCTGCCAGTTTGCGCCTACGGCCCCTCCGACCACCACCTATCATTCATTCATCATTCATTCACCAGTGTGAGCGGCACCGGGGGCAAGGGTGAAGTGTCCTGCCCAAGGACACAACGGCAGCGATTTGGATGTCATGAGCGTATCGGGTCTATGCTACTATGATTACATCGACATTTTTTACCGTCACAAAATCTCATTACACCTGCTTCAAAATTAAATATAGTATGAAACATATGTTAACAAATATGTAAAAATGTAGATATAAATATTACATGAATGAGTGAATAAAACATAACATTGAGAGAATAACGGTAGATATATTAATAATTTATATAGAAAAACAACCCAATAAAATATTTAAAAACAGATGATCAATAAAAATCCTAAATAAAAAGGTGTTTTAAGCCTTTTTGATAACAATACCCTGACTTCCTTTTAGTGTGTAGAAATAAATAGGTATGAAAATAAATGTTCTACTATTTGGCTTCACTTTATTGTGCATGGAGGTCCTCAAAGTGATTACAGTCATGTGATCTGAAGCTGCTTTCTGATTGGCTCCTTGCTGCAGACCATTGCATTGTCAACAACAGCCAGCATTTGTTTTATTTTGCTCTTTGATTGACTTCACGCCGACGCCACTGAATGCTTCTCAGGTGCTAAAACGAGCGCGGCGTCTATTTTCAGACGTTTGGAGGAGAAAGAAAGGAACAGTGTGTTACTTTAATTAGGTGCTTCGCGGATAATGAAGTGCATGAAATGAAGATGAGGTTTTTGTCAAGACAAAATTGGCGCACTATAACGTGCTCTCCTGGGTCAAATTCAATGATGATGCCTCCTCGGGGTCGTCATGGCAACCCCCTGTAATTACACACATTAACACATGTCAGAGGAACTTTCACACGACAGCAAGCCAACGTCGTATTGCAATTAGTTGCTCAACAGTCTCCCTTCTCATATTTTAAAGTTAAATTTAAAGTAGCAATGATTGTCACACACACACTAAGTGTGGCGAAATTATTCACTGCATTTGACCCATCACCCTTGATCACCCCCTGGGAGGTGAGGGGAGCAGTGGGCAGCAGCGGTGGCCGCGCCCGGGAATCATTTTTGGTGATTTAAACCCCAATTCCAACCCTTGATGCTAAGTGCCAAGCAGGGAGGTAATGGCTCCCATTTTTTATAGTTTTTGGTATGACTCGGCCGGGGTTTGAACTCACAACCTACCCATCTCAGGGTGGTAGGTTGTGAGTTGCACCACACATTTTCAATGTCTGGAGTACAGGCAGGCCAGTCTAGTACCCGCACTCTTTTACTATGAAGCCAAGCTGTTGTAACACCTGGCTTGTCATCGCCTTGCTGAAATAAGCAGGGGCGTCCATGATGACGTTGCTTGGATGGCAACATATGTTGCTTCAAAAGCTGTATGTACCTTTCAGCATTAATGGCGCCTTCACAGATGTGTAAGTTACCCATGTCTTGGCCACTAATACACCCCCATACCATCACACATGCTGCCTTTTACACTTTCAGCCTAGAACAGTCCGGATGGTTCTTTTCCTCTTTGGTCCGGAGGACACGACGTCCACAGTTTCCAAAAACAATTTGAAATGTGGACTCGTGAGACCACAGAACACTTTTCCACTTTGCGTCAGTCCATCTTAGATGAGCTCGGGCCCAGCAAAGCGTTTCTGGGTGTTGTTGATAAATGGCTTTGGCTTTGCATAGTAGAGTTTTAACTCACACTTACAGATGTAGCGACCAACTGTAGTTACTGAGAGCGGTTTTCTGAAGTGTTCCTGAGCCCATGTGGTGATATCCTTTACACACTGATGTGGATTTTTGATGCAGTAGCGACTGAGGGATCCAAGGTGTGTAATATCATGGCTTACGTGCAGTGATTTCTCCACATTCTCTGAACCTTTTGATGATATTACGGAGCGTAGATGGTGAAATCCCTAAATTCCTTGTTAAGAAATGTTGTTCTTCAACAATTTGATCAGGCATTTGTTGACAAAGTGGTGACCCTCGCCCCGTCCTTGTTTGTGAACGACTGAGCATTTCATGGAGGTGCGCCTTATGTACAGAATGATTCTGGTTGTGCTTACCGACCTCCAAACAAATGATAAGTGTGACCAGTAGATGGCAGTCACAGCCTGTTCAGTAATTGACACAAGCAAGTACCCGTAAACAAGCAACACTTTGATGTTTAATTGAAAATGTATAACATTACACACGGCGCTCAAACATCCGTCAACATGTTTTAATACGACTTTGGTAAGCTATGAAGTCGCACCGCTTGATGGGTTGTCGAAAATAACGACTACCATAGTCAGACGTACTGTGCTTCAACATACGGTATTATTATGGTGTGTGTATAAGGATCACCAAATGGCACCTATTAGCAGACATATTATCTGCATATTCATCTGTTGTTATTGTAACATCCTTGTTAATACATTTCAAACACCATTAACTAATCAATTTACGAAGAATAATTACCGTATTTTTCAGACTATAGACGCATTTGGATTCCCTTCTTTTTCCCCAAAATCGCCTTATGTACGGAATAATTCTGGTTGTGCTTACCGACCTCCAAAAAAATGAGAAGTGTGACCAGTAGATGGCAGTCACATTTTAAAAGATACATGTGGACTGCAGGTTGACGCCTGTTCAGTAAATGACCCAAGCAAGTACCCGTAATTAAGCAATACTTTGATGTTTAATTGAGAATGTATAACATTACACACGGCGCTCAAAAATCCGTCAAAAAGTTTTAATATGACTTTGGTAAGCTACGAATTCCCACCGCTTGATGGATTGTCGAAAATAACGACTACCATAGTCAGACGTACTGTGCTTCAACATACGGTATTATTATGGTGTGTGTATAAGGACCACCAAATGGCACCTATTAGCAGACATATTATCTGCATATTCATCTGTTGTTATGGTAACATACTTCTTAATACATTTCAAACACCATTAACTAATCAATTTACGAAGAATAATTACTGTATTTTTTGGACTATAAGGCGCATTTAAAATCATTTAAAATCGTCATATAACCCGGTGCGCCTTATGTACGGAATAATTCTGGGTGTGCTTACCAACAAATGATTAGTGTGAGATACATGTGGACTGCAGGTTGACGCCTGTTCAATAAATGACACAAGCAAGCAACACTTTGATGTTTCATTGAGAATATAGAACATTACACACAGCCCTCAAAAATCTGTCAAAAAGTTTTAATACGACTTTGGTAAGCTACGAAGTCGCACCGCTTGATGGATTGTCGAACATTACGACTACCATAGTCAGACGTACTGTGCTTCAACATACGGTTTATAAATTGGCACCTATTAGCTGACATTATCTATTTTTTTCTGTCATAATATTGTGCAAAATCAACTTTTCTTACCTTCTGGTAGCTGCTGATGGGTATTTGGGATCTGCCAGGATAAAAAAATAATTTTGTACTGTTTTTCCATGAACAATATAATGTTGTAAAAAAACAATGTCGATATAACACAAAAATTCTGGCAATTAAGCTGCCTGCTTGAAATGTTATAAAACATAAAATAAGCACTATATTTGACAGTAAAATGTTGTAAATGTAAAGTTTTGACTGTAAAATGGAAGACGAGTCTTATCAGCGCGGATCTTCACCTCTCGCGCCCGCACCGCCGCTCCTATCCTTCCACGCGTCGCTCACACCGTGCGGCGGCGAGGTGGATTTGACCCGCGGGCCGGCAAATGTGGTGTGGCAGCGCCGCCATGCTCGCTGACAGGCGGGGGGAATAAAGCCTGTTTTGACAAGTGCGGCGTAGTTATTCCCACTCAGCACGAGCGGGAAGAATGGATTTATTAACAAGTCGTCTTTCAGCCTCGTCACGCCGTCACAGGACATAAACGCCCGATAGTCTGCCAGGCGCTGATCGATATGAAAATACGCCGCCTGCAAGTCAACGCGCCTCCGAAGGGCGAGCTCGCCGCCGACTTTGACGGGCGCCGTGAGGCGGCGTCTTACCTGCGCCAGTTATCGACCCGCGGGGGGTAAAAAAACAGTCGACAGCTTTTTAATTCCAGCATGCGGCAAACCATGTACAAAATATTCTGTACCCCTGAAATGTTCTGTATCTCCCACCGCGGGAGCGCGCATGGGGGCGGAGCTATGTGCCTCGTGTTATTTGCGATGTCAATGATAGAAAATGGGGATTATTACATCACACTTTGATAGTCAGGCATGTTGTTGGTGTAACATGTTTAGCCCTAATAAATACTTTTGATCATCCCTACATGACGTGTTCTCTACTGGTGTTGGCCAATGGCTGTGGCTGGGGGGCGGGACTTCCGGGGAGAGATAGGGAAGTGACGTTGATGATAGGAAGTAGAGTGGAGACGCACATCGGGGATTGTTGTGTGGTTGTATGGCATCTTGTGCAATGATGAAGTTGAATGAGCCTACATTACTGGAATATTACAAGACGCATGAGCCCACATTGCTGGAATATTAAGAGACGCATGAGCCTACATTACTGGAATATTACACAACGCTCAGCCTGCTATTTTCTGAAAATGACATGAATAACATCCTGTATGTTGGTTTATTGTGTGAATGCTCCAAACATTCACACATATAGTTTTCTGCACCAAAATTCATCTATTTATTCTTCTTCATTTTCTTCTTCTTCTTCTTCTTCTTCTTCTTCTTCTTCTTCTTCTTCTTCTTCTTCTTCTTCTTCTTCTTCTTCTTCTTCTTCTTCTTCTTCTTCTTCTCCAGATTTTGGCACACTCTACCTTCCACATGTTTCATCCGATTCAAACCGTTCCAACTTCAAACTGTTGAGCCTATTTCGGGAATCACAGGCTTTCCCTTGAAAATAAATAAAGATTTTTTGAAATGTATTTTTAAAATAAAAAAAAAAGCTTTTTTAAATGTATTTGTTTTGGGTTTTTTTTTAATAAATAAATATTTTTTTGTGTGTATTTTTAAAATAAATAAAGTTTATTTTTTTAAAGGTTTATTTTTTTAATGTTTAAAATAAATAAAGCTTTTTTTTATTTATTTTAAAAATAATAAAGCTTTTTTTTTAATTAATTTTTTAAATAAATAGAGCTCTTTTAGAAGTATTTTTAAAATAAACAAAACGTGTCTTTATTTATTTTTAAAATACATAAACCTCTTTTTATTTTATTTTTAAACTAAATAAAGCTTTTTTTATTTGTTTTTAAAATATATAACGCTTTTTTTTATTTATATTCAAAATAAATAAAGCTTTTTTAATTTATTTGAAAAAATAGAGCTTTTTTGTTTTATTGTTGAATAGATAAAGCTCTTTTTTGTTTATTTTTTGAATAAATAAAGTTTTTTTTTTCTTTTTTAAATAAATAAAGCTTTTTTATTTATTTTTTAAATAAATAAAGCTTTTTTAATTCATGTTTAAAATAAATAAAGCTTTTTTGTATTTATTTTAAAAATAAATAAAGCTTTTTTCATTTATTTTTTAAAAAATAAAGCTTTTTTTACAGTTTTTAAATAAATTAAGCTTTTTTTAATTATTTAAAAAAAAAAAAGCTTTTTTATTTATTTGTTAAATAAATAAAGCTTTTTTAAATTAATACACAACTTTTTTAAATGTATTTTTAAAATAAATAAAGCTTTTTTTCATGTTTTATTGCCTTATTTATTTTAAGTGATTCATGTAATTCAAAAGTATGATATAAAAAATGATTACTTGTCAATCTGTCATTGTCTGAAACCCAGTGCTATTTATTACATATCAAAACAAGATCCCTATTTGTTTTGACAAATTACCAATCCAAAAAAAGTGTTTGAAGTAAAAAAAAAAAAAACTTTTTTATCTCTCACTGTTTGGATTATCATCACACATTAGAACAGGATCCCTATTGGTTTTGAAAAATGAACAAACAAAATAGGGTGCTTTAGATCAAAAGTGAAAAAAAAAAAAGTTTTTTCTTGTCACTTTTATCCATCACTGTTTGAACAGTAGTGTTCATTTTGTTGGATTATTATCAGAAATCAAAACAAGATCCCTATTGGTTTTGGAAAATATCCAATCAAAGATGCTTGAGCCAATCAAGTCACTCTAATGATCATAATTACATCTGTGCCCTCACTATTTGTTACCCATGTTTAAACATGTAAGAGTTATCATCAATGTCCCTATTGGTTTTGGAAAGTCCCCAAATTCAAAATAAGCTACCTGAGGTCAAAAAGTAAAAAAAATAAAATACAAAAATGAGATTTCCCGAAAAGCTTTACGCGAGTCTGCCATCACCGCTTGTTGTGGGGCAGACTGGCTCGTACATGCACATGCATTTCTACCACAAAGTAGCATACACTTTTAACTTATATCTGTCGGTTGTCTCGCTATGGACGCGCTTAATAATAATAAAATAACAATAAAATAAAATAAATAATATTAATAATAATACATAATACAAATAAATACATACAATGAAATAAAATATATATATAATAAATAAATAATAATATTAAATAAATAAATTAAATTAAAAACAACAAGACAGTGTTTACATGGAGAAATAAGTCATAATATGACCTCTTTATTAAATGGTGCCCCAGGGGGTCTTGCTCACTGGCTAGCACTGCTCGACTTAGCTCTCAATCAGCGGGCGTGTCTATTTTGAAGAGACTCCTAACTCTCCCTACCTGTCCAGGTGTCCAACCTCTACCTGTACGACAGCGTTCTGATGCTGGCCAACGCCTTCTACAGGAAGCTGGAGGACAGGAAGTGGCACAGCATGGCCAGCCTCAACTGCATGAGGAAGTCCACCAAGCCGTGGAACGGAGGATGGTCCATGTTGGACACCATCCAGAAGGTAGGCTGTCGGTTTTGTCCTGGTCCTGATTGGACCTGGTCTTCTGGTTAGTTGTTGAAGGTCACGACCCTTTTGATCCAATGTGACGTTTCAACAATTAACCTACTATAGAGCGCTACGGTTTTTAAGCCACACCCATCACACTTTTAACGAGTAACTATAATTAATTATGCAGGTGCTCTGGGTTGAAAGTGTACTTGTTGTTTCGTACTTAGACAGTACAACCGTCCATAGCATTTCTACTCGAAACGATTTATCTTCATTCATCACTCCGAGCAACGTTTGTCAGTTTTACAATATAACTAAAACCATTCTTACTTACTACAATATTGTTTTCATGCATATTTGTACGTGTTACCGTTGTGTAATCAAGCTAGCAAATATGCTAACACGTTTACAAGTGTCTGAGTTAGTGTTACAACTTACAATGGCTTTTTGTTTTGTTTCAGTTTCGGTAAATTCACTAAAACGCTGATTGGAGAGCTAGTTAGCGCAGCTAGTGGGTCCTTGACCATGACTTCTGTTTTGTTTGATCGGCCGTTTTACTGCCGTGTTACAGAAACCGTTTGGACACAATTACAAAATGCTTCGTGCCGTAATAATATGCAATAATATGTTTTTTTTTCTTAAATTTGGCAGGCTGCAATAGATTACTCCCATTAGCTTCATTGCTAGCCACCTCCGACTTGCCGTACATTACAAATTAGAATGCATGAAAAAAAAAATTATATATACTGTATATATATGTATAAATATATATTTATATATATATATATATATATATATATATATATATATATATATATATATATATATATATATATATATATATATATATATATATATATATATATATATATATATAATGTATATATATATAATGTATATATATATATATATATATATATATATATATAATGTATGTATATATATATATATATATATATATATATATATATATATATATATATATATATATATATATATATAATGTATATATATATATATATATATATATATATATATATATATATATATATATATATATATATATATATATATATATATATGTGTGTGTGTTATTGTCTTACAATAGGATGGTAAATGATGGGCAAAATAAAAACAAGTGAAGTTCACCTTTATTCATTTGACTTCTGTTTTGTTTGATCGGCCGTTTTACTGCCGTGTTACAGACACCGTTTGGAAACAATTAAGGAATGTAAATAAACATTTACAAAATGCTTTGTGCCGTAATAATATGTAACAACATGTATGGTTTTCTTTTGGCGGGGTGCAATAGATTAAATATATATATATATATATATATATATATATATATATATATATATATATATATATATATATATATATATATATATATATATATATATATATATATATATATATATATATATATATATATATATATATATATATATATATATATATATATATATATATATATATATATATATATATATATATATATACACATTATATATATATATATATATATATATATATATATATATATATATATATATATATATATATATATATATATATATAATGTGTATATATATATATATATATATATATATATATATATATATATATATATATATATATATATATATATATATATATATATATATATATATATATATATATATATATATATATATATATATATATATATATATATATATATATATATATATATATCTGTGTGTGCTCTTGTCTTACATTAGGATAGTAAATGATGGGCAAAATAAAAACACTTTATTCATTTGACTTATGTTTTGTTTGATCATCCGTTTTACTGCCCTGTTACAGACACCATTTAGAAACAATTAAAGTATGTAAATACACATTTCACTATGTGTAAATAACTAATTTCACAACATATACCAGACCTCCATGCTGTAATATCCATCCATCCATCTTCTTCCGCTCTTCCCAAGTCGTGCAAAAAGCCAGAGAGTGCGTAATATGACATCGCGAACAGCCCCTTTAAAAACTGCGGGGCAACAAGACGAGCGTTCAAGAGAACTTTGAAGTGAAAACAAATGTTCTTAGTTGATCTTCTGGAACCCCTGCCAGCATCTTGCAGTGGGGGGACAAAATAGGCAAATAACTTCATTTCATCTTGCTGACTCCTGATAATGGCATTTTTGTGGCGGCTGCAGAGTCACGCTGGTTTCATGCGGGGTCTGACGGGACGACACATACCCTTCTAAATGTGTCGTTCTCCTTTTTTTTTACTGATGCATGACATGAATTACAGCCGTGTCATTTCATTAAGCTCTGATGCAAATCTACTTGCTGGCTGCAGGCGCTTCTCCTCCAACAGAATAGGAAAACACACACAGTGTCAATTTAATAAAGCATCAGCGCGGTTACCAAGTCCTTTTTTTTCTTCTGACATCTCCCATTTGTACCACCGCTCGCTGCAGGGACGCATCAGCGGCCTGACGGGGATGATGGACTTCCGGGCGGAGGGTTCCAACCCCCACGTGCAGTTCGAGATCCTGGGAACCAGCTACAGCGAGACCTTCGGGAAGGACGTGAAACGGGTCAGTCGTGAGTAATTTAGCGCGTGTTTGGTCGTTCGCGGGCCACCTGCCGGGATTCCCGTCGCCAACAACGGTGCGACGCAAGCGGGGCCGAGTTGTCACGAAGCGTGTGAGGGACTGGAACATGTAATATGTGAGTATCAGACCTCAAAAATAAGGCGTAGAACAAGAAGGAAACCCAAAACTTGATCTTTTAGAACATGAATATACTGAGGATGAGTTTTACAAGCGGAGTGATGAGCAGTGAAACACCGTAGCAGCATTGCTAAGTGCTAACCAAGAAATACAAACACAATAAAACAATCACTTACTGTACAACGTCTGCTCTCACTGGGATACCCAAAACTTGATCTTTTTGAACATGAGTATAAGGAGGATGAGTTTTACAAGCGGAGCGATGAGCAGAAAACACCGTAGC
>NC_084739.1:68420958-68423458 GCF_033978785.1 Entelurus aequoreus
TAAATGGTAAATAAAATGAGACTACAACAAATCCTTTTCAACTTATATTCAATTGAATAGACTGCAAAGACAAGATATTTAACATTCACACTGGTAAACTTTCTTATTTTTTGCAAATATTAGCTCAATTGGAATTTGACGCCTGCAACGTGTTTCAAAAAAGCTGGCACAAGTGGCGACAAAGACAGAGAAAGTTGAGGAATGCTCATCAAAGACTTATTTGGAACATCCCACAGGTGAACAGGCTAATTGGGAACACCACATGGGCTCGGGAACACTTCAGAAAACCACTGTCAGTAACTACAGTTGCTCGCTACATCTGTAAGTGCAAGTTAAAACTCTCCTATGCAAGGCGAAAACCGTTTATCAACAACACCCAGAAACGCTGTCGGCTTCGCTGGGCCTGATATCATCTAAGATGGACCGATGCAAAGTGGAAAAGGGTTCTGTGGTCTGACGAGTCCACATTTCAAATTGTTTTTGGAAACTGTGGACCAAAGAGGAAAAGAAGCATGGGGACTGTTCTAGGGTGAAAGTGTAAAAGGCAGCATGTGTGATGGTATGGGGGTGTACTAGTGGCCAAGACATGGGTAACTTACACATCTGTGAAGGCACCATTAATGCTGAAAGGTACATACAGCTTTTGGAGCAACATATGTTGCCGTCCAAGCAACGTTATCATGGACGCCCCTGCTTATTTCAGCAAAACGATGCCAAGGCATGTGTTACATCAACGTGGCTTCATAGTAAAAGAGTGCGGGTACCAGACTGGCTTGCCTGTAGTACAATTGAGAGACAGGACTTGGCGGAGGTCTGCACTCAGATTATTGCACATTGACGGTCAGAAAGGGGACGTTGAACAACAGGAAGTGGACCAACTACAGAGTCAGTATCTCTGAGACGTGGAGAAGGTGACGGATTAAAAAAGCCACGTACTTTAAAGTAACTTTATTCCAAATGTGGGAATAAAGCCACTGTGTGTGTGTGTTTGACCACGACCAGACGTGTCTTCCCCCTCCTTCATGGCGGCGTTAGGATGAATCGGAGTCGTGATTTCACTTCTCGCCTGCTGGTGATTAAATCTTCATTACAGCGTCTGGTCAGTGCTCCATATAAATCCCCGACCCTGCAGAAAAGTCGATCCCTCTTCATTGGCCAGGAAGCCCCGTCTGTCCGTCCCCCCCCCCCCCCCCCCCAAGCCGCCCCCGCCTTGACAGAATCAGGACGTCGGCGGCGACAAACAAATGAGGAGCAGAGGGTGCATCAGATGGCGTTGAAGACGCCTCCAGACTGAAGCATGCTACTCGCTCAGCTCGTTGTCAAGCACGTCACACATGTCATTATCCTCACCTCAAGGACAGCTCATTAGGGACAGCACAAGAAGGAGATCAAAAAGGAGGAAAATTACACGTTTGCTTATTTTTTCTTTTATTGTCCTGTCCAGCTTCTCAGGCAAATCTAATATTTTATTTTATTTATTTATTTTTTTGTAAAAAGGTTTTTGTATTTTTTTTGTCCTGTCCAGCTTCTCAGGAAAATAATATATTTGTTTTATTTTATTATTATTTTTTTGTCCTGTCCAACTTCTCAGACGAATAATATAATTTTTATTTTTTATTTTTTATTTTTTGTCCTGTCCAGCTTCTCAGGCAAATCATATAATTTGATTTTTTATTTTTATTTTTGTAAAAATGTTTTTGTATTTTTTTTTGTCCTGTCCAGCTTCTCAGGAAAATCATATATTTTTTTAATTTTATTTTTTATTTTTTGTCCTGTCCAACTTCTCAGGCAAAGCATATAATTGTTATTTTTTATTTTTTATTTTTTGTCCTGTCCAGCTTCTCAGGCAATCATATCGTTTTTTAAATATTTTTTTAATTTTTATTTGTATTTTATTTTTATTTTTTTGTCCTGTCCAGCTTCTCAGGCAAATCATATAATTTGATTTTTTTATTTTTATTTTTGTAAAAATGTTTTTGTATTTTTTTTGTCCTGTCCAGCTTCTCAGGAAAATCATATATTTTTTTTAATTTTATTTTTCATTTTTTGTCCTGTCCAACTTCTCAGGCAAAGCATATAATTTTTATTTTTTATTTTGTATTGTTTGTCCTGTCCAGCTTCTCAGGCAATCATATCGTTTTTTTAATATTTTTTTAATTTTTATTTGTATTTTATTTTATTTTTTTTGTCCTGTCCAGCTTCTCAGGCAAATCATATAATTGTATTTTTTATTTTTATTTTTGTAAAAATGTTTTTGTATTTTTTTTGGTCCTGTCCAGCTTCTCAGGAAAATCATATATTTTTTTAATTTTATTTTTTATTTTTTGTCCTGTCCAACTTCTCAGGCAAAGCATATAATTTTTATATTTTTATTTTGTATTTTTTGTCCTGTCCAGCTTCTCAGGCAATCATATCGTTTTTTAAATATTTTTTTTATTTTTTTTTGTATTTTATTTATTTTTTTTGTCCTGTCCGGCTTCTCAGGCAAATCATATATTTT
>NC_084739.1:68428458-68438986 GCF_033978785.1 Entelurus aequoreus
GTCAAATTTTCAAGTGTTGACCGGTCCGCAGCTACCAAAAGGTTGGGGACCACTGGTTTAACAGATAAAACAAGATCTCAAAGCTTAAAACTAAACTTTTTTTTGCAATTGCAGCAATTAACGTTATTGTCAGCAATGATTTTATTTGGTTCATGCCGTGGTGGTGCATGGAGATATAAACGTTGTCATGGTGACAGACACTCAGCTGGCGTGTCATCCTATCAGGAGAGATAAGACGCACTTTGACTTGGAGTCATCACTTTATTGGCTTTCTGCTGCGCGTGTCTCTGGTGATGAAGGATAGATAGCACTGACTATGTGAACATGCTAAATATATATATATATATATATATATATATATATATATATATATATATATATATATATATATATATATATATATATATATATATATATATATATACTACGGTTGTACCCATACTAATATGTTGGCGCCGGTACCAAAATGTATTTAAAATAATTTTCGATATTTTTCTAAATAAAGGGAACCACAAAAAATTTCATTATTGTCTTTATTGTAATAACAAATGTTAGTGTACATGAAACATATGTTTATTATTGTCATTTAGTCCTTAAATAAAATAGACAACTTGTCTTTTAGTAGTAAGTAAACAAACAAAGACTCCTAATTAGTCTGCTGACGTATGCAGTAACATATTGTGTCATTTATACACCTATTATTTTGTACACATTATGAGGGACAAACTGTAAAAAATGTATTATTAATCTACTTGTTCATTTACTGTTAATATCTGCTTATTTTCTGTTTTAACATGTTCTATCTACACTTCTGTTCAAATGTAATAATCACTTATTCTTCCCTTCTTTGATACTTTACATTAGTTTTGGATGATACCATACATTTAGGTATGGATCCGATACCAAGTAGTTACAGGATCATACATTGGTCATATTCAAAGTCCTCATGTGCCCAGGGACGTATTTACTGACTTTATAAACAATAGAAACAAACACAAAAATGTTGCAATAATAGAAAACATGGACGTAATCAAGGGTTTTGTACTCGGTATCATTGCAGTGGATATTTGCATCGACCCACCCATTTGTTTACATTGCTGTTAGCGGTGAGCTATTGCACAGGGCAAAACGTTCCCTTCAGGGTGGATGCCATTTCAATGCCTTTTCATTTACATTTTGACCATGTAAAATTGTTCTTTGACTGTGAGTGTTTAAAATAATGTCAGATTTTCTGTTAAAATAAAGCCAATAATTACATTTTTCATAGTTCCCTTTATTTGGGAAATATTGAAAAGTACATGCGGTACAAAATGGATGGATGGATGGACTACAAGCACTAACTGATTGGTATCGGGACATCCCTAGTACTTTGACATGGGTTACCTATGGGCAGCAATGTACTGTAGATGTTACACCTGTCCTGCTGTTCGGTCCGGTGCAGACTGTAGTTGAGGAGCACAGGGCAGACGTTCCCTTCAGGGTCGATGCCATTTCAATGCCTTTAAATTTACATTTCAACCATGTCAAATTGTTCTTTGACTGTGAGTGTTTAAAGTAGTGTCAGATTTTCTGTTAAAATAAACCCAATGTTGACATTTTTCGTAGTTCCCCTTATTTGGAAAATATCGAAAAGTACTACTAGGACTAAGTGATTGGTATCAGGACATCCCTAGTACTTTGACATGGGTTACCTGCAGCAATGTACTGTAGTTGTTACACCTGTATTATGATGATAGTATATATCTGATAGTATATATCTGTATCATGAATCAATTTAAGTGGACCCCGACTTAAACAAGTTGAAAAACTTATTCGGGTGTTACCATTTAGTGGTCAATTGTACGGAATATGTACTTCACTGTGCAACCTACTAATAAAAGTCTCAATCAATCAATCAATCCTGCTGTTCGGTCTGGTGCAGACTGTAGTCGAGGAGCACAGGGCAGACGTTCCCTTCAGGGTCGACGCCATTTCAATGCCTTTAAATTTACCTTTTAACCATGTAAAATTGTTCTTTGGCTGTGAGTGTTTAAAGTAATGTCCGATTCTCCGATAAAATAAAGCCAATTTTGAAATTTTTCGTAGTTCCCTTTATTTGGAAAATATCGAAAAGTACTACTAGCACTAAGTGATTGGTATCGGGACATCCCTAGTACTTTGACATGGGTTACCTGTGGGCAGCAATGTACTGTACACTGTAAAAAAAAAAAAAAAAAGTTGAGAAAACGCAAGTTTTCAAGGCAACATGATGCAACAAGATGTTTGCGTTATGTAACATATGACATATGTGACATATGACATAACTCTTATCTCAACCTGTAAATCTTAGTTAAGTCAACAATAGTCGTCAAAAGTTGAGAAAACGCAAAAATCATGTTGCCTTGAAAATTTTAATTTTGTCAACTTTTTTTTTTTTTTACAGTGTAGTTGTTACACCTGTCCTGCTGTTCGGACCGGTGCAGACTGTAGTCGAGGAGCACAGGGCAGACGTTCCCTTCAGGGTCGATGCCATTTCAAGTAATGTACTGTAGTTGTTACACCTGTCCTGCTGTTCGGTCCGGTGCAGACTGTAGTCGAGGAGCACAGGGCAGACGTTCCCTTCAGGGTCGACGCCATTTCAATGCCTTTAAATTTACCTTTTAACCATGTAAAATTGTTCTTTGGCTGTGAGTGTTTAAAGTAATGTCCGATTCTCCGATAAAATAAAGCCAATTTTGACATTTTTCGTAGTTCCCTTTATTTAGAAAATATCGAAAAGTACTACTAGCACTAAGTGATTGGTATCGGGACATCCCTAGTACTTTGACATGGGTTACCTGTGGGCAGCAATGTACTGTACACTGTAAAAAAAAAAAAAAAAGTTGAGAAAACGCAAGTTTTCAAGGCAACATGATGCAACAAGATTTTTGTGTTTTCTCAACTTTTGACTACTATTGTTGACTTAACTAAGATTTACAAGTTGAGATAAGAGTTATGTCATATGTCACATATGTCATGTCCTATGTCACATATGTCATATGTCATATGTCACATATGTCATATGTCATATGTCACATAACTCTTATCTCAACTTGTAAATCTTAGTTAAGTCAACAATAGTCGTCAAAAGTTGAGAAAACGCAAAAATCTTGTTGCATCAAGTTGCCTTGAAAATTGTAATTTTCTCAACTTTTTTTTTTTTACAGTGTAGTTGTTACACCTGTCCTGCTGTTCGGTCCGGTGCAGACTGTAGTCGAGGAGCACAGGGCAGACGTTCCCTTAAGGGTCGACGCCATTTCAATGCCTTTAAATTTACCTTTTAACCATGTAAAAGTGTTCTTTGGCTGTGCGTGTTTAAAGTAATGTCCGATTCTCCGATAAAATAAAGCCAATTTTGACATTTTTCGTAGTTCCCTTTATTTGGAAAATATCGAAAAGTACTACTAGCACTAAGTGATTGGTATCGGGACATCCCCAGTACTTTGACATGGGTTACCTGTGGGCAGCAATGTACTGTACACTGTAAAAAAAATAAAGTTGAGAAAACGCAAGTTTTCAAGGCAACATGATGCAACAAGATTTTTGCGTTTTCTCAACTTTTGACTACTATTGTTGACTTAACTAAGATTTACAAGTTGAGATAAGAGTTATGTGACATATGACATATGTGACATATGACATAACTCTTATCTCAACTTGTAAATCTTAGTGTAGTGTTTACAGTGTAGTTGTAGTGTTTACAGTGTAGTTGTTACACCTGTCCTGCTGTTCGGTGCTCGGTCCGGTGCAGACTGTAGTCGAGGAGCACAGGGCAGACGTTCCCTTCAGGGTCGACGCCATTTCAATGCCTTTAAATTGACCTTTTAACCCTGTAAAATTGTTCTTTGGCTGTGAGTGTTTAAAGTAATGTCTGATTATCCGATAAAATAAAGCCAATTTTGACATTTTTCGTAGTTCCCTTTATTTGGAAAATATCGAAAAGTACTACTAGCACTAAGTGATTGGTATCGGGACATCCCTAGTACTTTGACATGGGTTACCTGTAGTAATGTACTGTAGTTGTTACACCTGTCCTGCTGTTCGGTCCGGTGCAGACTGTAGTCTTGTATTGCTATCGGGACATCCCTAGTACTTTGACATGGGTTACCTGTGGGCAGCAATGTTTCATAATACTGTATAAATACATAGAAATAAAGAAGTCCAGTTAAATGCTGGTTGTCAGCCAGACAAGTGGATGAAGGCGCCATAAAAGCATGAATGCAAGATGGCGTCACAGCACATGATTGACTCAATTGGACGATAATATCTGCATTTTGCAGCAATTATCGTCCCCTAATGACGCAGTGGAAGTGGTCCTTTGAGAGAAATCGTTGAACGCCTCCACATCCTGTAATTGAGGCACTTATTTCCTTTTTTAATTCATGCCTTGGCCACTCGCCATTGATCCTCCCATCCGCTACACATCCAGCCAAATAACATCTCAGTCATTATGGTGACGTTTTAAAAAAAAAGGGCACCACTCCGATTTGTCGGCACAGTAAGTTCTGTACGCTTTTCTTCCTGGAAATTGATCCAGGGGCTGGAGGCGATATTGTTCCTTTTATTACCGCAATGTCTTCTTATTGTATTCAGTCAGCCGACATATGTCGAGGCCTGGGAGGAGGGGGAAAAAAAAGAGAGAAAAAAAAGAGCCCATTTTCTATATTAAAAAAGTTTGTGGGGAAGTTTGTGTAGGGGATGCTTTAAATATTAATTTTGTTGAACTTTTTAAGTGTGTGCCACGGCCTGGAGGATGGCAAGTTTACTCCCCACTGGGCTGGTATTTTCTCTACTCCCATTTAATAGTATTGAAACACAAATTATATACCGTATTTCCTTGAATTGGCGCAGGGAATATAGTATTCGCACGTTTCTCAAAATAATTAACGCATGCTTGGCCTTATCGCCGGTTTATTATTGAAGCCGGATCAAATTCGTTTCGCAAAATATTAATTTTATTATCGCATGTCTATAATTTTCACCGGGTCAAACTCGTTTCGCAAAATATTTAGCATATGGCTAGAACTTCCACCGGGTCAAATTCGTTACGTCACGAGTGACGCATCTGTCCTCATTTTCAAAATGGAGGAAGCTGCTTTCAAATTGTTGAAATGTTGAAATGTATAAATAAAACTTTAATTAAAAAATAAATAAATAAATTTAAAAAAAAAAAAAAGGAAGCTGCTTTCAGTAGTTTACAATCGCACAAAGGAAAAAAGATAAAGAGCTATTCAGTAGGATTTAAGGTCCAAGCTATTGAATACCGGTACAGTATGCTAAAGAGAACAGTAAGCAGCTATGTTTTATTAATATACCGTAGCTGCGTGTGTGAAATACTGTATAAGTCATTAAATGACTCCCGCCTCCTGGTGGTAGAGGGCGCTGCCGCGCTAGTGATCCTTCTTGCGACTTCCGGTACTGCAGAAGAAGTGAACACACGCAGCAAGAGATTTTCCTTCTTCCTTCTAACATGAAGGATTACATACCTAAAATAAAACAGTTTTCTAAACTGGACTTTCAATGGAAGCAGGAGGTAATAATTAAAGGAATATCTCCATCGAGACAGAGACTTTTAAAACGGAAAAAAGAAAATAATGAAGACTTCTATAAACAAGTTATCGATGCTTTTGGTCAGAAGGAGCTGCAAATGGACTCCATTTATAAGTACAGGTAAGACCATAATAACGTTTTTTTTAAATTAAATGTGCTTTTCATGATGGTATGCTTACATCACACTCAAAGCGCACGTCTAAATTTTGTGGTTTTAAATTAATTAACGCCCCTGCGGCTATTCAAGGAAATACGGTATGTCAACTTCCTTTTCGACTCAAATATGTGTCAGTGACTCACGAAGCTGAGGTTCCAAGTTAAGTGCCATCCAGATGATTAGTTACAACTCAAGATGAGGGCTCTGTGAGCAAACAACCAAGAAAGCGAGTGCTAAATTGCACCCGCAAAAATAGCACTGGAAAATATTTTTTTCCTAAAGAGACCTGGTCTAAATGAGGGTTGTACGGTCAACCGCTACTAATAATCTACAGCGGTGCCAATTCATTCAAATAAGAACAATACTGCACTTGAAAAATACCTGTACTTTTTTTTTTTTTCAACATCAACACACACACAGACCGCTTGCAAGCCGAGACAAAAGGAAGAATAGACACATTTGGGCGTTACAACCAACAATAACGTATAAACACAGGAAGCTACTAGCTATTAAATAGCTAGTAGTAGCTAGCTACAGTAGCGGCTGACGTCCGTCTAAATCACTAATCCTGGCATCCATGGCGACGAATAAAGTAAGTTTCTTACAAGTAGCATTATCACTGGAGGACAAGGAATAGCTAAACATGCTTCACTACACACCGTAGGAGCATACAATAGCTCACCGCTAACAGCAAGCTGGCGCACCTCAATGTAAACAAATGGGCGGATCGATACACATATCCGCTGCAATGATACCGAGTACAAAAGCATTGGTTACGTCCACATTTTCTATTTTTTTTATTGTTTGTAAACTCAGGAAGTACGTCCCTGGACACATGGGGGCTTAAGTTATGACGTCACGTGGTGACATTGCTAAGTTTTACGAGCAGAGGAGCATGTTGGGCAGCGCACGCACACAGAGTACTTACAAGCAGACACAGTGTGGAGACAGAAAAGGGAGAACGGACATATTTTTGGGGTAAAAAGTCAAGATAAAGGTGAAGTTATAACACTGAAACACCCTCAGAAAGAGCTGCTTTAAGACATCGCTAGCTAGCTAGCGGCTAACGTCCATCCGCAGTGTTTTAGCTACTTCTAAATCATTAATCCTGGCCTCCATGGCGATGAATAAAGTAAGTTTCTTACAAGTAGCATTATCACTGGAGGACGAGGAATAGCTAAACATGCTTCACTACACACCGTAGGAGCATACAATAGCTCACCGCTAACAGCAAGCTGGCGCACCTCAATGTAAACAAATGGGCGGATCGATACACATATCCGCTGCAATGATACCGAGTACAAAAGCATTGGTTACGTCCACATTTTCTATTTTTTTTATTGTTTGTAAACTCAGGAAGTACGTCCCTGGACACATGGGGGCTTAAGTTATGACGTCACGTGGTGACATTGCTAAGTTTTACGAGCAGAGGAGCATGTTGGGCAGCGCACGCACACAGAGTACTTACAAGCAGACACAGTGTGGAGACAGAAAAGGGAGAACGGACATATTTTTGGGGTAAAAAGTCAAGATAAAGGTGAAGTTATAACACTGAAACACCCTCAGGAAGAGCTGCTTTAAGACATCGCTAGCTAGCTAGCGGCTAACGTCCATCCGCAGTGTTTTAGCTACTTCTAAATCATTAATCCTGGCCTCCATGGCGATGAATAAAGTAAGTTTCTTACAAGTAGCATTATCACTGGAGGACGAGGAATAGCTAAACATGCTTCACTACACACCGTAGGAGCATACAATAGCTCACCGCTAACAGCAAGCTGGCGCACCTCAATGTAAACAAATGGGCGGATCGATACACATATCCGCTGCAATGATACAGAGTACAAAAGCATTGGTTACGTCCACATTTTCTATTTTTTTTATTGTTTGTAAACTCAGGAAGTACGTCCCTGGACACATGGGGGCTTAAGTTATGACGTCACGTGGTGACATTGCTAAGTTTTACGAGCAGAGGAGCATGTTGGGCAGCGCACGCACACAGAGTACTTACAAGCAGACACAGTGTGGAGACAGAAAAGGGAGAACGGACATATTTTTGGGGTAAAAAGTCAAGATAAAGGTGAAGTTATAACACTGAAACACCCTCAGGAAGAGCTGCTTTAAGACATCGCTAGCTAGCTAGCGGCTAACGTCCATCCGTAGTGTTTTAGCTACTTCTAAATCATTAATCCTGGCCTCCATGGCGATGAATAAAGTAAGTTTCTTACAAGTAGCATTATCACTGGAGGACGAGGAATAGCTAAACATGCTTCACTACACACCGTAGGAGCATACAATAGCTCACCGCTAACAGCAAGCTGGCGCACCTCAATGTAAACAAATGGGCGGATCGATACACATATCCGCTGCAATGATACCGAGTACAAAAGCATTGGTTACGTCCACATTTTCTATTTTTTTTATTGTTTGTAAACTCAGGAAGTACGTCCCTGGACACATGGGGGCTTAAGTTATGACGTCACGTGGTGACATTGCTAAGTTTTACGAGCAGAGGAGCATGTTGGGCAGCGCACACACACAGAGTACTTACAGTGTGTAGACAGAAAAGGGAGAACGGACGCATTTTTGGGGTAAAAAGTAAAGATAAAGGTGAAGTTATAACACTGAAACACCCTCAGGAAGAGCTGCTTTAAGACATGGCTAGCTAGCTAGTGGCTAACGTCCATCCGCAGTGTTTTAGCTACTTCTAAATCATTAATCCTGGCCTCCATGGCGACAAATAAAGTATGTTTCTTACAAGTAGCATTATCACTGGAGGACGAGGAATAGCTAAACATGCTCTTGGACACATGAGGACTTTGAATATGACCAATGTATGATCCTGTAACTACTTGGTATCAGATCGATACCTAAATATGTGGTATCATCCAAAACTAATGTCAAGTATCAAAGAAGAGAAGAATAAGTGATTATTACATTTGAACAGAAGTGTAGATAGAACATGTTAAAACAGAAAATAAGCAGATATTAACAGTAAATGAACAAGTAGATTAATAATACATTTTTACAGCTTGTCTCTCATAATGATGACAAAATAATAGGTAGATAAATGATAAAAGCTTAGTTTTATGGCAAAGGTAATAGATAAAAACAATGTTAGATAAAGGGGAGTTTTTTGACAAAATAAAAGTATTTTAAGTGCGCCTTAGTCTGAAAAATGTGGAAAACATATTTATTTTACAGACAGATTTTTGGAAATAAAATGTAATCTAAAAAAGGTAAATTATTGTCTGTTATTTTCCTTTTTACACAATAAAAGCTTAGTTCTATGGGAAAGGTGATAAATAAAAACAATGTTAGATAAAGGGAATTATTTGCGGAAATAAAAAGTATTTTAAGTGCGCCTTAGTCTGAAAAATGTGGAAAACATATTTATTTTACAGACAGATTTAAAAAAATAAAATGTAATCTAAAAAAGGTAAATTATTGTCTGTTATTTTCCTTTTTACACAATAAAAGCTTAGTTTTATGGCAAAGGTGATAAATAAAAACAATGTTAGATAAAGGGAATTATTTGAGGAAATAAAAAGTATTTTAAGTGCGCCTTAGTCTGAAAAATGTGGAAAACATATTTATTTTACATACAGATTTTAAAAAAATAAAATGTAATCTAAAAAAGGTAAATTATTGTCTGTTATTTTCCTTTTTACACAATAAAAGCTTAGTTTTATGGCAAAGGTGATAAATAAAAACAATGTTAGATAAAGGGAATTATTTGAGGAAATAAAAAGTATTTTAAGTGCGCCTTAGTCTGAAAAATGTGGAAAACATATTTATTTTACAGACAGATTTAAAGAAATAAAATGTAATCTAAAAAAGCTAAATTATTGTCTGTTATTTTCCTTTTTACACAATAAAAGCTTAGTTTTATGGCAAAGGTGATAAATAAAAACAATGTTAGATAAAGGGAATTATTTGAAGAAATAAAAAGTATTTTAAGTGCGCCTTAGTCTGAAAAATGTGGAAAACATATTTATTTTACAGACAGATTTAAAAAAATAAAATGTAATCTAAAAAAGGTAAATAATTGTCTGTTATTTTCCTTTTTACACAATAAAAGCTTAGTTTTATGGCAAAGGTGATAAATAAAAACAATATTAGATAAAGGGAATTATTTGAGGAAATAAAAAGTATTTTAAGTGCGCCTTAGTCTGAAAAATGTGGAAAACATATTTATTTTACAGACAGATTTAAAAAAATAAAATGTAATCTAAAAAAGGTAAATTATTGTCTGTTATTTTCCTTTTTACACAATAAAAGCTTAGTTTTATGGCAAAGGTGATAAATAAAAACAATGTTAGATAAAGGGAATTATTTGAGGAAATAAAAAGTATTTTAAGTGCGCCTTAGTCTGAAAAATGTGGAAAACATATTTATTTTACATACAGATTTAAAGAAATAAAATGTAATCTAAAAAAGCTAAATTATTGTCTGTTATTTTCCTTTTTACACAATAAAAGCTTAGTTTTATGGCAAAGGTGATAAATAAAAACAATGTTAGATAAAGGGAATTATTTGAAGAAATAAAAAGTATTTTAAGTGCGCCTTAGTCTGAAAAATGTGGAAAACATTTATTTTACAGACAGATTTAAAAAAATAAAATGTAATCTAAAAAAGGTAAATAATTGTCGGTTATTTTCCTTTTTACACAATAAAAGCTTAGTTTTATGGAAAAGGTGATAAATAAAAACAATATTAGATAAAGGGAATTATTTGAGGAAATAAAAAGTATTTTAAGTGCGCCTTAGTCTGAAAAATGTGGAAAACATATTTATTTTACAGACA